>NW_024428467.1:0-7500 GCF_017562075.2 Anopheles merus | reverse complement strand
GCTGCCAATTACCTGTTTCTCTTAGTAAAACTCACAACTCATTCCTTGGGTTTGGAAGTGTCCATGTCGGTGCCGAGTACAAGTTACCGCGTTCAAAGTTTGGTAAGCAGCGCACTCGACCTCCAACATAACCTTCACGTCTTGATATGCTCTCTACAAAAGCGTGCGCCTATGTAGGTACAAATTAATGTACGTCCCAGATAGTGACGATCTCTGGGAGGAAGAACCTTAAGGAACTCCCCGCACATATCAAGAATTATAGGTAACGCTGCCAATTACCTGTTTCTCTTAGTAAAACTCACAACTCATTCCTTGGGTTTGGAAGTGTCCATGTCGGTGCCGAGTACAAGTTACCGCGTTCAAAGTTTGGTAAGCAGCGCACTCAACCTCCAACATAACCCTTCACGTCTTGATATGCTCTCTACAAAAGCGTGCGCCTATGTAGGTACAAATTAATGTACGTCCCAGATAGTGACGATCTCTGGGAGGAAGAACCTTAAGGAACTCCCCGCACATATCAAGAATTATAGGTAACGCTGCCAATTACCTGTTTCTCTTAGTAAAACTCACAACTCATTCCTTGGGTTTGGAAGTGTCCATGTCGGTGCCGAGTACAAGTTACCGCGTTCAAAGTTTGGTAAGCAGCGCACTCGACCTCCAACATAACACTTCACGTCTTGATATGCTCTCTACAAAAGCGTGCGCCTATGTAGGTACAAATTAATGTACGTCCCAGATAGTGACGATCTCTGGGAGGAAGAACCTTAAGGAACTCCCCGCACATATCAAGAATTATAGGTAACGCTGCCAATTACCTGTTTCTCTTAGTAAAACTCACAACTCATTCCTTGGGTTTGGAAGTGTCCATGTCGGTGCCGAGTACAAGTTACCGCGTTCAAAGTTTGGTAAGCAGCGCACTCAACCTCCAACATAACCCTTCACGTCTTGATATGCTCTCTACAAAAGCGTGCGCCTATGTAGGTACAAATTAATGTACGTCCCAGATAGTGACGATCTCTGGGAGGAAGAACCTTAAGGAACTCCCCGCACATATCAAGACTTATAGGTGAGAACGGCCAATCACCTATTTCTCTTAGTAAAACTCACAACTCATTCCTTGGGTTTGGAAGTGTCCATGTCGGTGCCGAGTACAAGTTACCGCGTTCAAAGTTTGGTAAGCAGCGCACTCAACCTCCAACATAACCCTTCACGTCTTGATATGCTCTCTACAAAAGCGTGTGCCTATGTAGGTACAAATTAATGTACGTCCCAGATAGTGACGATCTCTGGGAGGAAGAACCTTAAGGAACTCCCCGCACATATCAAGAATTATAGGTAACGCTGCCAATTACCTGTTTCTCTTAGTAAAACTCACAACTCATTCCTTGGGTTTGGAAGTGTCCATGTCGGTGCCGAGTACAAGTTACCGCGTTCAAAGTTTGGTAAGCAGCGCACTCGACCTCCAACATAACCCTTCACGTCTTGATATGCTCTCTACAAAAGCGTGTGCCTATGTAGGTACAAATTAATGTACGTCCCAGATAGTGACGATCTCTGGGAGGAAGAACCTTAAGGAACTCCCCGCACATATCAAGACTTATAGGTAACGCTGCCAATTACCTGTTTCTCTTAGTAAAACTCACAACTCATTCCTTGGGTTTGGAAGTGTCCATGTCGGTGCCGAGTACAAGTTACCGCGTTCAAAGTTTGGTAAGCAGCGCACTCGACCTCCAACATAACCCTTCACGTCTTGATATGCTCTCTACAAAAGCGTGTGCCTATGTAGGTACAAATTAATGTACGTCCCAGATAGTGACGATCTCTGGGAGGAAGAACCTTAAGGAACTCCCCGCACATATCAAGAATTATAGGTAACGCTGCCAATTACCTGTTTCTCTTAGTAAAACTCACAACTCATTCCTTGGGTTTGGAAGTGTCCATGTCGGTGCCGAGTACAAGTTACCGCGTTCAAAGTTTGGTAAGCAGCGCACTCGACCTCCAACATAACACTTCACGTCTTGATATGCTCTCTACAAAAGCGTGTGCCTATGTAGGTACAAATTAATGTACGTCCCAGATAGTGACGATCTCTGGGAGGAAGAACCTTAAGGAACTCCCCGCACATATCAAGAATTATAGGTAACGCTGCCAATTACCTGTTTCTCTTAGTAAAACTCACAACTCATTCCTTGGGTTTGGAAGTGTCCATGTCGGTGCCGAGTACAAGTTACCGCGTTCAAAGTTTGGTAAGCAGCGCACTCGACCTCCAACATAACACTTCACGTCTTGATATGCTCTCTACAAAAGCGTGCGCTAATGCAGGTACAAATTAATGTACGTCCCAGATAGTGACGATCTCTGGGAGGAAGAACCTTAAGGAACTCCCCGCACATATCAAGAATTATAGGTAACGCTGCCAATTACCTGTTTCTCTTAGTAAAACTCACAACTCATTCCTTGGGTTTGGAAGTGTCCATGTCGGTGCCGAGTACAAGTTACCGCGTTCAAAGTTTGGTAAGCAGCGCACTCGACCTCCAACATAACACTTCACGTCTTGATATGCTCTCTACAAAAGCGTGCGCCTATGCAGGTACAAATTAATGTACGTCCCAGATAGTGACGATCTCTGGGAGGAAGAACCTTAAGGAACTCCCCGCACATATCAAGACTTATAGGTAACGGCCAATCACCTGTTTCTCTTAGTAAAACTCACAACTCATTCCTTGGGTTTGGAAGTGTCCATGTCGGTGCCGAGTACAAGTTACCGCGTTCAAAGTTTGGTAAGCAGCGCACTCGACCTCCAACATAACCTTCACGTCTTGATATGCTCTCTACAAAAGCGTGCGCTAATGCAGGTACAAATGAATGTACGTCCCAGATAGTGACGATCTCTGGGAGGAAGAACCTTAAGGAACTCCCCGCACATATCAAGAATTATAGGTAACGCTGCCAATACCTGTTTCTCTTAGTAAAACTCACAACTCATTCCTTGGGTTTGGAAGTGTCCATGTCGGTGCCGAGTACAAGTTACCGCGTTCAAAGTTTGGTAAGCAGCGCACTCGACCTCCAACATAACACTTCACGTCTTGATATGCTCTCTACAAAAGCGTGCGCTATGCAGGTACAAATAATGTACGTCCCAGATAGTGACGATCTCTGGGAGAAGAACCTTAAGGAACTCCCCGCACATATCAAGAATTATAGGTAACGCTGCCAATACCTGTTTCTCCTAGTAAAACTCACACTCTTCCTTGGGTTTGGAGTGTCCATGTCGGTGCCGAGTAACAAGTTACCGCGTTCAACATTTGTTAGCAGCGCACCGACCTCCACATAAACACTTCACGTCCTTGATATGCTCTCTACAAAGCGTGCGCTAATGCAGGTACAATTAATGTACGTCCCAGATAGTGACGATCTCTGGGAGGAAGAACCTTAAGGACTCCCCGCACAAATCAAGAATTATAGGTAACGCTGCAATTACCTGTTTCTCTTAGTAAAACTCACAACTCTTCCTTGGTTTTGGAATTGTCCATGTCGGTGCCGAGTACAAGTTACCGCGTTCAAAGTTTTGTAAGCAGCGCACTCGACCTCCAAACATACACTTTCACGTCACTCTATAGCTCTCTACAAAAGCGTGCGCTATGCAGGTACAATTAATGTACGTCCCAGATAGTGACGATCTCTGGGAGAAGAACCCTTGGACTCCCCGCACATATCAAGACCAATAGTTATAACGCCAATTACCTGTCTCTCTGCGAGACGTGTATAAAACACTGAATATAACACCACTTAACCCGTAGTAGGGAGTGTCCATGTCGGCGCCGAGTGCAAGTTACCGCGTTCAAAGTTGGTAAGCAAGCACTCGACCTCCCCAACATACCTTTCCCCGTCTTGATATGCTCTCTACAAAAGCGTGCGCTAATGCAGGTACAAATGAATGTACGTCCCGGATAATGACGATCTCCGGGAGGAAGAACCTAGGAACTCCCCGCACATATCAAGACCAATGTTAAGAACGGCCAGCACCAGTTAGGGAGTGCGTGTAGGCGCCGAGTACAAGTTACCGCGTTCAAAGTTTGGTATGCAACGCACTCGACCACCAACACAACACGTCCCGTCTTGATATGCTCTCTACATAAGCTTACGCAAATGCAGGTACAATGAATGTACGTCCCGATAGTGACGATCTCCGGAGAGAGAACCTTAAGGACTCCCCGCACATATCAAGACTGAGGTTTTGCCGTGCTGTCAGCGCCGAGTGCAAGTTACCGCGTTCAAAGTTTGGTAAGCAGCGCACTCGACCTCCAACATAACACTCCAACCTCGTTATAAACTCATTATAACCACGTTAATGATCCTTCCGCAGGTTCACCTACGGAACCTTGTTACGACTTTACTTCCTCTAAATCATCAAGTTCGGTCAACTTCGGCCGTGCCAACTGCAACTCACGAAGGAATCGCGGAAGGTGTGCCCTCCAAGACCTCACTAATAATCCATCGGTATTAGCGACGGGCGGTGTGTACAAAGGGCAGGACGTAATCAGCGCTAGCTAATGACTAGCACTTACTAGAAATTCCAGTTCATGGGGACCATTGCAGTCCCCAATCCCTACTAAATGAGCTTTGGGTGATTTCCCGTTCCTCTCGGAATGGGGGCGCCATAAGGCGAGAACACGCTGCTGCTCACATTGTAGCACGCGTGCAGCCCAAACATCTAAGGCATCACGGACCTGTTATCGCTCAATCTCATCTTGCTAAACACAAGTTGTCCGCTAAGCAGGCAAACTAAGTGACGGGCACCCGTGAGGACACCCGCCACTCCTAACGTCAGTGCGCCCGGAGGCACACTACTGACAGCGTTCTAGTTAGCTTGACTGAGTCGCGTTCGTTATCGGAATTAACCAGACAATCATTCCACGAACTAAGAACGGCCATGCACCACTACCCTTAAGTTTGAGAAAGAGCTATCAATCTGTCTTACCTCATAAGTTCGGACCTGGTAAGTTTTCCCGTGTTGAGTCAATTAAGCCGCAAGCTCCACTTCTTGTGGTGCCCTTCCGTCAATTCCTTTAAGTTTCAACTTTGCAACCATACTTCCCCCGGAACCCGATTTTGGTTTCCCGGAAGCTACTGAGAGCACCGAAGGTAGGTAGCGTCTCCCAATTGCTAATTGGCATCGTTTACGGTTAGAACTAGGGCGGTATCTAATCGCCTTCGATCCTCTAACTTTCGTTCTTGATTAATGAAAGCATCCTTGGCAAACGCTTTCGCTTCTGTGGGTCCTACGACGGTCTACGATTTCACCTCTCGCGCCGTAATACCAATGCCCCGACTACTTCTGTTAATCATTACCTCTTGGTCTATTACAAACCAACGAAACCACTCAGACCGAGGTCATGTTCCATTATTCCATGCAAAATTATTCTCGGCCAACGCCGGCCCCGGAGGACCGGACGCTTTGAACTAGCCTGCTTTGAGCACTCTAATTTGTTCAAGGTAAACGAGAGTTCCCGGGCACCATGAAGCTGGGTCGAACAAGACCTTGACCGACGAGGTCGCGGCGACAAGTTCTGACCCGTCACGGAGTAGAACGCCCAGGTACACCATTGTGAGTCGCAGCCGCGAGCGCGTACACGGACGGTCCCAACCGAGAGGCCGGGCGCCCGCGACGGACGCGAGTCTGGACGGGGTATCAACTTCGAACGTTTTAAAACCGCAACAACTTTAATATACGCTAGTGGAGCTGGAATTACCGCGGCTGCTGGCACCAGACTTGCCCTCCACTTGATCCTTGCAAAAGGATTTATGCTCAACTCATTCCAATTATGGACCATCGTTAGAGAGGTCCATATTGTTATTTCTCGTCACTACCTCCCCGTGCCGGGATTGGGTAATTTACGCGCCTGCTGCTTCCTTGGATGTGGTAGCCATTTCTCAGGCTCCCTCTCCGGAATCGAACCCTGATTCCCCGTTACCCGTCGCAACCATGGTAGTCCTCTACACTACCATCAATAGTTGATAGGGCAGACATTTGAAAGATCTGTCGTCAGTCGCAAGCGACCGTACGATCGGCATCCTTATCCAGATTTCAACTCAAGCGCCCGGAGGCGATTGGTTTAACTAATAAGTGCACCAGTTCCGCCGACCCGGAGGCCAACAGTCCCGGCATAATGCATGTATTAGCTCTGGCTTTTCCACAGTTATCCAAGTAACTGTTTGGATGAGGATCTTGTAAATTATAGCTGTTATACTGAGCCTTATGCGGTTTCACTTTCTAGGAAGCTTGTACTTAGACATGCATGGCTTAACCTTTGAGACGAGCGTATATCACTGGTAGGATCAACCAGAATTCGAGTCAATTGCTTGAACACGAACTACACTCTTGATCACGCGAGGCGCAAGTCCCCCGTGACCACCGAGATTTGTTCTCTGACGCCGGAGCGTCGTTGGCGCCACTCGCTAAGGCACAAGCAGGCAACGTCGGATGCATTGCACACGGCTAGCGGATCTCTCTGCACTGCGTCGGGGGTGTCCCCCTAACGTCTGTCTGGAGACATTGCTAGGCCGGTACGGCACTCTGCGCACTCTTGCTTGACCTCTTTGAGCAACGGGCCTCTAAGCGGGGGTGTATGCTGGTACGACATCGACTGGTACATTGCACTCACTAACGATCTCTCTGCACTGCATGTCACTCACAACCACCGTGACGGGAGACTTTGCTAGCTTGTACGATACTCTGCGCATGCCCGTACGTTGCACTCGACTGGTACATTGCACGCACTAACGATCTCTCTGCACTGCATGGGACTCTCAACCACCGTGACGGGAGACTTTGCTAGTTCGTACGATACTCTGCGCATGCGCGAACACAACACTTCGACTGGTACATTGCACGCACTAACGATCTCTCTGCACTGCATGGTACTCATTACTTTACCACCGTGACGGGAGACTTTGCTAGTTCGTACGATACTCTGCGCATGTGTATATGTTTAGCAACCCAACCAACTTGAGCACCTAGGGGAAGTTGTGATGCCATCTGAACACCCACCGACTGATGCATTGAACGGCTAAAGTTGACCTTCAATCCGAACTGGCACTCTGCGGCGTGGAGGCAGTTGCGCGACCACTCCTATCCCAAACCAACAAAGCAAGGTGTATCCTACGTGCTCGCTACAAGCACACCACGACGGGACCATTGAACGGTTCAGCGATCTCTCTGCACTAGTGGAATGATACCACCGTGATACGGAGACTTTGCTACAGCGGCTTCTCTGCACTGCTGGGCTACCACCAATGTGACGGGAGACATTGCTAGCGGTCACTCTGCACTAGTGGAAGAACTCCACCGTGATACGGGAGACATTGCTAACGGTCACTCTGCACAGGTGCCAATACCACCTCGTGACGGGAAACATTGCTGAAAGCGGACCGAACGGCATCTCTGCGCGTGAACTTGCAACTTGCCAAACCCCAACTTGTTACATCTGGTCGAAACGG
>NW_024428466.1:0-27814 GCF_017562075.2 Anopheles merus | reverse complement strand
AACTATCCTTGAATCATAGATATAAACGCCTTTAAATGCTTGACAGTTGTATTGCATGATTCTCATTGTCTCATGAGTGTCGAATGGATTTCGTCGTTCGAAGCCGATACTCGCCCTGAATAACATTCCCGTCATGGGTTCAAGCCTAGAATGGACCGTCCCCCCGTAGCAAGGATTGACTATCCGGCTGCGTGGTAATGAATTGAGTCTCGAAGGATTCATTATTACTCTTCTTTTTGGCGTAACAACCTACGTAGTCATGCCTATACAGGCTTTTGAGTCTTTTTTTCTTGGAAGTACCACGCACTTGAACCGACAACGGTCAGGTTGTAGGTAGGTATCTTACAGATTTATGAATCTTTGAAGATTCGACTCGAGATTCGAATAGCTCATCGCTGAAGATTGATATGAATGAATCTCAACGAAAGATTCATGAAACCCAACACTGCTGTATAGGCCGACATGTCTGCTTAGGACACCAAATAGAAGAATACCAAATAGAACATGCATAATCTTGAAGAAAATGCATGAATAATATATTAAAATATGTAACGTATTTTACAGTCTAAATAGTTGATGAATTGAATATATATATTTTGGTGTACTATAAGCCATATTCTAATTAATATTTCATGAAATATTGCGGAAACACCCAAATTTCACGTTCAATTTCACTGGAACTGTAAGGCTTTACTCCATACTAGTCAGAACTCCTTACTGTTCCTTATAGGACCCTTTTTGTCGTTTTCTATTTCCTTCTTCCTTCCCCGTCCAATTGTCTTTCGTGAAGTTTGTTTACATTTCTTATTAGACGCGTTCACACATGGCATATTCTGCTAGAAAATATTTGTCAAACACAACTTTTCACAAATGTAGAGGAAGTATAGCGAATCTTTTCGAACAATCCAAGCAGTCCATCGCTGGATGGATAATACGACTATTGCTTGCAATCTTTTGATAGGCCGAAATAAATATCGTGTTTTTTGTGTTATAACTTTTTTTTAACGCCCCCAAGCCCTAAGTGTCTTAACGGTTATGTATTGTGAATTTCTTACAACAAGAACCCATATTTTACGAATTGCTTGTATAAAATACGATCCAGCGAAGATTCGCGGTGAGTGAACGCAAAAATATGGCTTGTGAGAACTTACCTATTGTGTAGTGCCACCAGTACGAAACATGACCGTTGGACGAAACACGTAAACTACATTTAGTGGTAGCTATATGCGGCCATAAAAGCCATCACATCCGCGCAACTACAGACCAGCGAACATCCACAAGATGCCAATGAGATGGTGCACATGACCAGAGACCACTAAACTACAACCCCCATAGATCCGCAACAGTCAGTACAATAACAATAGCCAGGAACCTAAAAGCGCAACCTAGTAACAGTCCCACATTGTATGTATAGTGGCGGTCAGCTAAAGTTGTACACCTATTATCGGACATTGCGGCACCTTGGACATTTTCCCTAGACCACTTATCGTAAAACATTTTTCACTTGTCATTGAGGGCACTCATGGCGCTCTGGCGCTCTCGGCACTTCTGGAGGATCTGCCGTAGAGTAAAAATTTGGTCGGTGGTGGATTTGCCTCCAACAAACTCAGCTTGGTAGCTGCCGAAAAAAAATTATAGCAAGGGGCGCAAGTCTGCAGAACAGGATCTGGGACATGATCTTGTAGGCGGCATTCAGGACTGTGAGGGCTCGAAAATTCGAGCAATCCAGCCTGTCGCCCTTTTTGTAGACTTGGTGAATGACACCTAGCTTCCATTCCTGCGGTAGACCTCCTGCTCCCAGACTTTCACGATCAGCTGTTGGCGCATTTCGACGGTAAGCCTCTCCGGCCATATCTTTGAATACGCTCAGCCGCCAGTCCATCACTACTAGCAGACCTATTGCTCTTAAGCTGCTTGATGACGTTGGCAATCTTTCCACAGATGGCGGGGGCACTCGTCGTCAATCAGAAGGTGGTCGATTTGGGACTTTGAACTTCCTTGGGGTGTTTTCCAGGTGTAACTAAGGCGTTGTGCATGCTGAAAGATGGTGCTACGGATGCTCATGTGCTTGGAGGATGCAAATTTCATCAGTCTGTGAAATTGTCGTTTGTCAGCTGGTGGACGCTGAAGCTTCCGATTGTTGGTGCATATAAACCATTGCTCCTCCTGTCCGACCCTCAGAATTAAGGTCTCCGATGACGATTTTCACATCATGTTTTGGGCAGCTGTCGTACTCCCTCTCCAGCTGCTTATAGATAGCTTCTTGTCGTCATCGGTGCTCCCAAGGTATGTATGTGCACATTAATAATGCTCAGGTTGAAGAATCTGCCACGAATCCTCAAACTGCATATCCGCTCGTTGATGGGCCACCACCGATCACTCTCTGTTACATCGCCTTTCCAGCATTCCTCCTGAAGAGCTACTATTTCGAAATCGCGGGCGAGCAAAAGCCATGCGTGAGTCTAGATCTATTGGTCCGATACGGTTCTTCTTGTGTGATCATTCGCTGCGTTTTTTTTTATTTTTACGAGGGTGGCTTGCGAGGCCTTTTTAGAGTCCTGCAGCGAGCCTAGACGAGAGAAACCAGCATTACCCTTCGGGAAGAGGCATAAGCTGAAGGAGGGGGGGGGGGGGGGGGGTGCTCCTAACATGCATAACAGACGATCCCAGGTAGAGTCATGGAGATAAATCATCTACCCCCCTCCCCTCTCCACTCATTTTAGCATGGCTGTTTGTGGGGTTACAGGGGTTAACAAGTACTTTTTATTATCACCACTAAGATAACAGGATGGGTGTGTGTGTGTCGAACCGATCGCTTCGGCGTCGAGCAAAAGAGAGAGCTTCGTTACCACATTGCCACTACTTATAAAGCCTAACTGAGTGCCTCTCGCGGGCACTCCCTAACTTCGGGTTTGCTATAAACTAAAGCATGCGTACACTACGCTAACCTTAGCATGCAGATCCCATAACACGCCATTTTTTTTTTTTTTTTTTTTTTTTTTTTTTTTTTTTTTTTTTGTTATGCCATTTCTTGAGCCTATTCTTGTGTATTACTTCGCTTATTATGATCTTCGAGCCTAACGTTTCTCCTTCATCTTTGATTACGGTGTACGGACCAGTGTATGGAGGTCTAATTTTTTTTTGTTTTCTTCCCTGATTAGTACTTGATTGCCTGGTTGGAACATTTTCGTTTTGTTTTTTTCATCGTAGTGGATTTTTTGCTTTTTTTTATTATTTTATCACCTGACCTTCTGCACCTACTTCTATTCTCATTTTATTTGCTTAATACATTTGCGCATTCTCATTGAGTTGTAGTCGTCTAGATGTATCGCACTTTCTTGCGCTCTCATTTATTATGCTGGTTGGACATTAGCCTGTCTTCCATGCATTAGGTAAAATGTGTATATCCTGTAGCGGTATGCACGGTATTATTATAAGCAAACTCGTAAAAGTTTACCCATTGGAACCAATCTAGTGCTTTCTCTTCGCTATATATCCGTAAGAAATTTCCTATGTTTATGTGAATTTTCCAGCGCTCCAACTGTTTCGTGATGGTAAGCGGTTGATTGTAATTTCTGAATTTGCAATACCTTACATATTTCGCTAAATAATCCTGATAAAAATTCAGTTCCCCTGTCAGTACAATGGTTCTTGGCACTCCATACTTTAGGATGACTTTTCTACGAAAGTTCGTGCTACTGTATCTGTTCGTTTATTTGTGATTGGCGTGGCTGTTATGAATTTAGTTAGATCGCATTGCGTAGTTACGATATATTCAAATCCGTTAGAATTTACTAGGGGACCAACAAGGTCTATAAAAATCTCTCCATTGCTTCATTGGCCGTATCTGTTATTTTGAGAGGAATTTTAAATGGTTTATTTGATTTATAAAGCTGACAGTGCTTACATTTTGCTATCATATCTCTAACGTCTTTATCGATTCCGGGCCAAGTGTATTTTTGCTTAATTGATTAATCGTTCTTTGAATTCCTGCGTGCCGTGCGGTTGGTAGTGTATGATAATCATTCATAACAATCAATCTCTTTGCTTTTCTCGTTCTCCAAGTACTTTTACGTCTTCGTTTAGTATGATATTTTTGGCATCCCTCTCATTGAGGGTTTTTAAGTTTTCCATGAATTTGGTTGTATGTTCATCACGTTTTCTTATTACCAAATATATCTTACTTTCAACGATTTGATGTAAGATTTTATCCTTACTATCATCCTCGTAAGCGAACGATAGAGGTGGATTGTGGTAATATTATTTTGTGGTTAGAAACAATAAGATCTTTAGTATTAGGATTTAACTGAAGCTCATCATGGGTTACTTTAGATATTGCTGACTCATTAATGTCTTCGCAAGTATCGTTGCTTTCAGTTTTGGATCTCGTAGATATTAGCACTTCATCTCGCACACTCATGGCTTTCAATTCAGAATTGGCAATCGGATAAGGCGTCCGCTATACATTTTCTGCTCCTTTTTTGTAACAGACGGTGAAGTTGTATTCTTCTAACGCTAAACGAAATTTAGTTAGGCGGCTTGAAGGATCGTTCATGGTAAATAGATACGTTAAAGGTTTATGATCTGTGAAGATGTTAAAATGTCTTCCAAATAAGTAGGGACGGTAATGTTTAATTGACCATTACTAATTGCTAATAGTTCTTTTTCAATTGTTGCATAATTTAATTCGGCTTTGTTTAATGCTCTACTAGCAAATGATATTGGTTTTCCATTTTGATTACTAAGGACTGCTCCTATGGCACTGTTGGAGGCATCAGTGTGCAAATTGAAAGTATTTGTTGAACTAAAATCTGGAAAATCTAAAATCGGTGGTTTAACAAATGATTCTTTCAATTTTCAAACGCAAATTGACAATCAGGAGTCCATTCAAAGGGAACACCTTTTCTTGTCAAACGATTTAGTGGCATGCATATTGCAGCAAAGTTTTTAATATGTTTTCTGTAATAGTTTGCAAAAGCTACAAATCTCTTAGTTTCATCCGCAGATGTTGGGGCTTTCCAATTTTGGATGCATTCCAATTTGCTCGGATCTGGTTTTATACCTTCCGCGGAATATAGTGACCTAGGTAGATTAACTCTTCTTTAAGGAAGTGGCATTTTTCCGGATTCAGCTTTAGGTTTACCTTTCTTAATCTTTCAAATATATTCATAAATGTTTGTTATGTTCCTCTATTTGTTTTTCAAATACTATAATGTCATCTAGATATATCAGACATTGTTCTGTATTTAATCCTGACATAGCTACCGTCATCATCCTTGAAAACGTAGATGGGCTTATTTTTAATCCCATCGGTAGCTTAGTCATTTGGTATTGACCGGTAGGGGTTGTAAAAGCTGTAATAGGCCTGTCTTTTTTTCGTAATGGAATTGATAGTATCCCTGGGATAAGTCTAAATGCGAAAAAATTTGCATCCAGACAACGTATCAATGACTTCATCGATACGCAATACCGTATTACCTTTCGGTAGTCTATTACGAGTCTCCATTTCTTAGTATCATCAGCACTCTTTTTAGGGACCAATAAGATTGGACTTCCACTCCGATTGTGTTTCTTCTATAGTTTTATTTTCAACATTTTGTTAATTTGATTTTCTACTTCTGCCTTTTGGAGTAGGGTAGTCTATAAGGTTGGAATATATTGGCATAGTATTGTTGTTAACTTTCAGGAAGCTTCGTAAATTGAAGTAGTGCTTAATTGATCGTTTTGTAGACAGATACATCATTATATTTGATGCAAATTTCCCAATAATAGATCTATCAGTTCCGATAAATGAGTTAGTTTGAGTTCTTTTAATAGTTGATTTGCGTGATTACTATCGTGACGAGGAGTATTGAGTTCTAATATTTTATAATCTGTAGCAGGTTTTATGATTGGAAGTATCTTGCTAAAGTTACAGTTTGTTTTGGAAATTTGCTATCCGAATGGAAGTTTACCATTTTTAGGATGGGCTATAGAATTTGCTACATACACATTTGTGAAGCACTTGATTTAATACAACACAAGTATTGGTTTCTGCTGTTTCAAAAAATGTAACAATCTCTGTTCTAGGCGGAATTATTAGGTTTACTGCATATTATTGGTAGTACAAATTAAATCCATATTTCCAAAGTTTAAGATAGCCTTATGTTTTTAAGAAAATCAGCTCCTATTAATCCTACGATATGAGAAGGCAATGTATCCACAACATGAAACACTATATGAAAACTATTTGAATCCGTAGAAATGATGGTGTTAATACATCCTAGGGATTTTGCTGGACCGTTAATTCCATACATTTTAACACAATTGTTTTATCGATAATTGCATTTTTAGGCAAGTAATTAAGATTTAATACACAACAGGTGGCTCCTGTATCAAGGACAAGATCATGATATTCACCAAATAAATAAAATTTTGCTTTAACACTTTAAGTCTACCTCTATACGTTCCTCTGTTGTTATTATTGGTAAATCTTGATTGATTTTCACTTGAGGAATTGTTACCAAAACGTTGTGAATGGATCCACGGTAAGGTTGATTATAAAATGATCTAGGATAATACGAGTGATGAGGGCGTCTGCTATATCGACGCATGTTGCGGATATGAACACCAAAGTGTCATTTCTCTATCCTCTCCAGTGATTTAACTGGTTCGCACTCCAAAGCATCAGATATGGCTTTATTTAGAGTAGAGGGGTTGCGAGCTTGAAGGAAGAATTTGTATTGGCTTTGTTTAAACCTTGTATGAATGCACGAATCACTATAGGGTTTACTATATTATGCGCGGCAAATTCAGTTTCAAACGTTCCAGTAGACACGTGAGCAGCAGCAAGTTTAGCAGCCATTTTCTCCAATTCTAGTCCAAATTCAGAAATCGATTTAGCACTTGTCTTAGAGACAGGATTTCTTTTTCACGGCTAATGGTGTTAGTTGCACACTAAAACGTGTTCGTAGAAGAACGAAAGCTTGTTTTAGCGTCTCTGCTGTATCGATAACTCCATGGGCATACCAACTAAAGTAGTTCTCACAAACTTGAGGATTTCTTTTCATCTACTTCTTGTGAGCGTAATCTTGCAACAATTCGATACTTTCAATGTATGCATTTAGTAATGTGGGTGTACCATCAAACGATTTAATCAACTCAGAGCCAATTGAATATCAAGTTTGGGAGCCATTTTGTGCCTTACAATATTACCAACTGCAGTAATGATGCGCCGAGGTGTACGAGTAGCGCGAGTGTTCTTTTCATGAAGGTTTAGGACGAGATCCTTTTGTTAAATGGTTAAGGTTTATTCAAATTGTTTAAATTCAGGAATATGCCAATATTGTTAAAAAGGAAAACGATCAAAAGCAAGAAAACCGGACTGAAACCAATGACGAACGATCCACCCCACAAGCTTGTAGGATTATAGCATTCGTCTAACTTTCAACACAATCACACTTTGATAGCAATTACGTAGAATGGATTTAGTAATAAATGCACTTTCAGGTTGAGCTATAGAACGATTTGAATGTATTGATAACTATTTAAAATCAACAACGCGATAACTAATTAGAGAAAATATAGGGATCATAGTTTTAGCTTTTTTTTTCACTCAGCACTGGTTTAACACTTTTTACTCGATTGTTAGCGGTTTGAGTTTACGCAGTTTAAAATAAATAGAATAAATATAAACGCAATTTGACGCAATTGAACAAAAAAAAATAATTTAAATTATCTAGCTAGCTCTCTTTAAAAAAAAAATATGTGGCAATTTTGTGGTTACGTACCTTGCTCTCGAAGGGTTAAGTGTGTGCAGCTTAGTATGATGTCTTCAGACCGCATGGTTTTGAGCAGCGCGATGGCGGGATATAGATGTCTTCAGATCTCGTGGTTTTGCTCAGCGCGATGGCGGGATATAGGTGTTTTATGTTCTTGAACGCATAAATAAATAAGTCCAAACACCAGGATAAAATACTTAAAACACTATATTACATCACGGTTTACAACACATTAAAACTTACATCATAAAAACCGATACGCCGCTAGTCCCTAACGCTCGCTCTCCACCTGTAACGCTGATGGCCTGCAGTGAAGTGTTCGTGAACGGTCACCCGAGGTCGTCGTCCCGACCTCGGTCCTCGGCATGATCGCGATGGCTGCCCCCTTTAGCTGCACATGGATGTGACAGTTTAGCGTCTGAAAGCCGTCGCACGTAGCGAGCGGCCCAGAGCACAATGTCGCGCAACGTTGATTCCGTCCACAACATCTCCCCTGTTAATATAGCTGGTACTGGTCCAACCAACGTGAGGGTCTTATATTTCTAGAAGACCTACGTGGTGCTTGTACCAGCTGCTCTTCTTCCTTGTGGTCATCTAGTTGATCTGTTGGAGACTCTTCAGGTGATGTAGTTGAACAGGAAGTGTAGACTGAACCCGAATCGACGATGACGATGGTGAGGACGCAGACGATGTGATCGCAAAACTCAGGCGATATTGTAGACGATGGTGGAGTCGACGATGACGATGGTGACAAACAACCCGGTGATGCCAGGACGTTGTTGGAGCCGATGATAACGATAATGGTGGCGCCCTGAACAGGTGATGGAGTGCACTGATCGGCAAAACAACGGTGGTGGCTCGTGCATTACATTCCATGAATCCAGAAATACATCCAGAGCTAAGGGTTTGAAGAGCGGCTCTGCTGATGATGATTTCCATTACGTCTACGCATTTGATTTACATGCCTCGAAGTGTACGTTGATCACCGGTTACAACTTCATACATAACGTTGCCACATCATTTCCGGTATGACTGCTGGCTCCCATTTCCAAATGTTTCTGTTGTATGTCTTGACGTACACTAGCTCTCCGCAGGACAACTCTCTCACCTTCTCAGGTACACTGTGTTTATATGGATGTAAGGTAGGACGAAGCAGATCCAAAGTTGTTCGCATTTTACGACCTAAACATGAGCTCAGCTGGTGATTTCTTTTCTTCTGTGGACGGATTTGGAGTAGATCGATAGGTTTGTAAAAATATGTCCAATGCCTCCGGAAGTGATGTATCTTCTGCACTAATCTTTTTCATCGATCTCTAAACGTGTCTACAAACCTCTCAGCCTGGCCATTTGACTGAGGATGAAATGGTGCTGTTTCAGATGTTCTATGCCATTGTGAGCGCAAAAATACAGAAAAAAAATCGCTAGTAAACTGCGTGCCATTGTCACTTACAAGCGTGACTGGATTTCCAAAACGTGAAAAATTCCTCGTAGAATTGCTACAGTCGCGAGAAGGATATGCCGATGTTTTAAAATGATGGTAATCCCTGGCCATTTTGAATATGCATCCACGACAATTAAAAATAGTCCCCTTCCAGAGGGCCAGCGCGTAATCGATATGCACACGCTGCCATGGTGACGAAGGTTTAGGCCAAGCAATAGGAGTTGAATGAGCAGGTGACTTTGAAGCAGCTTGGCCCTCTCACAAGAGGCTACGCATTCGCTTATGTCTTTATCGGGATGGCCAATATACGTAGCTACGGGCTAATGATTTCATCCTATTAATGCCAGGATGGCCACGATGGAACTGTCGGAGGCATCGTTTCTGAAGGCTGTTTGGTATTATGACTCTCTCTCCAAACAATAGGCACTCATTCCACTGCTGATAACGCTTCCCTTCTTGCATAAAAACTTGCTAATTCTCCTGTATAAATAGTATGTGTGGCCAACCGTTTGTGTAAAATGTGTAGTACCTTTGATAAAATTGAATCTTTCCCCGTTTGTTTGGCTACTTCCGTAAAATTGATTGGTAAGGATGAGATGTTGCTGATGACTACTGATTTTACATCCTTCTCTAGCTCTAAATTGGCGATTATATAGTCTTCATCTGGCTTGCTGTGCTCGCTTATCAATCTTGATAGGATGTCGGCATTTCCAAATTTCTCCGTGGTTACATATTCGATTTCAAAATCGTACATTAAAAGCGTAAGGGCAAAACGCTGTAACCTGTTTGCAGTGTAAACCGGAATACCTTTCTTGTTTCCAAATATTCTTAGAAGAGGCCTGTGATCTGTCTGAAGACGGAAATGCCGACCAAATATCATCTTATGAAATTTGGTCACTGCGAAAATGATAGCTAGCCCCTCCCGGTCGATTTGACTGTATCTTTGCTCGGCTTTTGTAAGAGATCGTGATGCATGTTGTACAACCTTCATACTGCCATCAGGAAATTTGTGACTTAGAGTTGCTCCCAGACCAACGGAAGACGCATCAGCTGATACCACTATCTCAAGTCGCGGATCATAGTGGGTTAATAATAGGTTTGAAGACAATACTGACTTGAATTTTCAAAAACTTTCTGGCATTCTGCAGTCCACGCAAATTCTCTCCCTTCTTTTAGTAGTGCATCCAGTGGGTACCGCAAATTTCGTAGATTTGGAATAAAGCGCCCATAATAATTGATTGCTCCGAGGAATGACCTTACTTCACTGACATCTGATGGTGCTGGCAATTGGTTATAGCTTTAACTTTTTCCGGATCTGGTCTGATGCCCTGACTATCTATTATGTGCCCTAGATACCGTATTTGCTTCTTATTAAAAAAACATTTTTCTACGCGAATTGTGAAACCGTAATCTTGAATTCTAGCGAGCGTTTCATTTAAAATATCATCATGTTCTTTCTGATTCGTACCTCCGATAATTATATCATCCATGTAACTGGAAACTCCCCGCAATCCAATGAGCATTTTGTCCATCAACTGTTGAAAAGCCGCAGGAGCTACCTTGATGCCCGGTGGAAGTCGGTTGTAGGAGTAAAGCCCTTTATGCGTGTTGATGGTTAGAAACTTCCGACTCTGCTCAGCAATTTCGACCTGAAGGAAAGCATCCGATAAATCTATTTGTGTAAAATGAGTGCAATTACCTAGCCTGGCGAAAATATCTGCTGGTAGTGGAAGCGGGTACTCCTGGGGGTGCAAGGCTCCATTGAGACCGGTCGAGTAATCTCCGCAGATCCTTATCTGACCGTTTGCTTTCCGCACGACGACAATTGGTGCGGCCCAGTCCGAGAAATCGACTGGTGTGATGACTCCTAGCTTTTCCAGCCGGTCCAGTTCCTTGTCGACTGCATCCAGCATAGCGTATGCAACTGGACGTTTAGGGCAGAAAACTGGACGACACTGTTCCTTCAGCTGCAGAGTAACGTTTCCCTTTGTACATAGGCCCATGCCCTCTCCAAACAGCTTGGGATAACGTAGTCGTAGCTCCTTATTCGTTGATGATTGAATGGCGTTGCATATCTGATCAACAGGCACTGACCATAAGGAAAAAGCCTCGATTAGGTCGGTTCCCAACAGCTTTAAGTCCGCTTGCGAAACATAAACCGTCTCGACACGCTGCTCTTCTCTGATGGTGATGTTTGCACTGAATTCGCCGATTATAGGTAACACTGCTCCCGATGCTGTTTTGGCATCGACTGATGGCGGGGAAGGGGGGGTGCTCCAATTAGTTCCCAGGTATTTTTGCAATGACTGATATGTCAGAAGCGGTGTCGAGCTGTAGCCGGAGGTGAATGCCATTGATGCTAAGAGGTACATACTTCCTTCTCTCCTGAACGCTGTGCACATTGACTGAGACCGTTCTAGTATTTGCTTGCTGACGATTGAAATTCGTTTGGTTATAGTTCCGACGATAATTGTTGTACGTTCTGCAAAACCCTTCTTTGTGGCCTATTCTTCCACAATCGGTACATTTGTGAGTACGGTACGTACAGTCTCGAGACCAGTGTAGTCCTCCACATAGCCAACACGATCTGCTAGGGGGTTTCGAATCGGATGGCCTCTCTGACAGGTTGCTACGATAATGCTGGACCGTGTTTCCTTATGCTGCACTGCATAGACTTGTTCGGTGTTCTCTCTTTCGATCATTGCGCTGTCGTGTCTTAAGTTGATAATGCGTTGACATTCGGTTGTAATATGCTCCAGAGTGGTTTCAGGACGTTCCTCGATCCGCGCTAACAGTCTTTGCCGAATTTCCACATCCTTATCATCTTTCAACCCGCAAACAAATACAAGGCATTTGAGCTGCTCCTCCGTCAAATTGCCTAGCTCAAAGTTGACTACACCACGGTTGACGCGACATGCGTACGCTAGATAATCTTCCGTCTTCCCTTCACCGTATTTAAGCATTTGAACCGTCGATGTAACAGGGACTCCTTAGTTCCGAACAAATCTGTCAGCTTAGCGACCGTCTCTGGTAATGAAAAATCTCGTGAGAACTTTGGCAAGATGAAATTTACATACCGGTCATGTTCAAGAGTTCCTAGCTTGCGCATGAGAAGGCGCACTTTTGCTTCGTCGCTCAACCGGGCAGCATCTCTTTCGAACAGGTCCTCATAGCGGTTGTACCATGCGGCAAATGTCGTTCCAGCCTCAGCATCGTATCTAAATTCTTTAATGTGGCTGCACAACGAATCCAAAATTTGTTCCGGTGATGTGGATGAACTTTGGCCTGACCCTTGCTGCTGCATTAACTGCGCCAAAATGTTCTGCTGCTGTGCCATTTGCTGCTGCATTAATTGCAAGATCTGCATCATCGACGAACTATCCATCGACACCGATGGCGGCGTTTGTAATGGAGGATACTGCACTGATGGTTCACCAGAACCATTTTGTAGCTGGTGCGTTGGTTGCACATTAAAACCCGCACTCGAGCGCCTTTCTTCATCACCACTGGTATTCATTTTATAAATTATTTGCAGAGAAAAAAAAAATGTCCTCGACAGAAAAAAAATAAAACCGAACTGTACACGAACTTTTCAATCAAGCTACTGAGCTTAGCTGTCCCATAACACACGTTCTGATTATCCTTTTTATATACTTTTTTTTTTACACTCACTGAATAGGTTTTTTTTCGAATAACAAAACTATTTCACTGCACTGCGTTTTTTTTTTCTTTTTTTTTTTAGTTAGGGAAGGAGCAGTTTTTTTTTCTTTTTCAACGCAGGTTCTACACACTGAAGAGGAAAATATTTCTCGTCGCCACTTTTATGTTCTTGAACGCATAAATAAATAAGTCCAAACACCAGGATAAAATACTTAAAACACTATATTACAATCACGGTTTACAACACATTAAAACCTTACATAAAAAACCGATACGCCCGCTAGTCCCTAACGCTCGCTCTCGCACCTGTAACGCTGATGGCCTGCAGTGAAGTGTTCGTGAACGGTCACCCCGAGGTCGTCGTCCCGACCTCGGTCCTCGGCATGATCGCGATGGCTGCCCCTTTAGCTGCACATGGATGTTGACAGTTTAGCGTCTGAAAGCCGTCGCACGTAGCGAGCGGCCCAGAGCACAATGTCGCGCAACGTTGATTCCGTCCACAACAAGGTGTCTTCAGACCGCGTGGTTTTGCTCGGCGCGATGGCGGGATATAGATGTCTTCAGATAGACACTGCGATGGCGGCTTGGATTGTCTTCACGTGACGGCTTACGGTGTCTTTTTGCGGCGTTTTTTTTTTTTTTTTGTAACTGCAGCTTTCCTCTCGGTCAGTTTTTTCGGCCTGTCGTCTCACGATGCGTGCGATAGAACGGTCACACGTCGTCTCACGATGCGTGTGGTAGAACGGTGCACGAGTCGGCTCACGATGCGTGCGATGGAACGGTGCACGCGTCGGCTCACGCTGCGTGCGATGAAACGGTGTACGAGTCGGCTCACGATGTGTGCGATGGACGGTACGTTTGTGTAGCGCGTTCTGCAGTTAGGTGGCGTGTGCGCGTGGTTGTATGCGTGCGCATGGACTTCGATCGGGATGAGCGTCGCTCTGAGGGTTATTCGTCTCTCTTCGTCCTCGTTTTTGTTGGCTGTTGCGTCGATCCTCTTTTGTTAACACTGTCCAATACTTTGCGGCACTTACACTTTCACTTCACCACGTTGCACTGATTATTGTGTTATACGTAAACGGCTACCGGCACACGGTACTTTATTAACCATCCAAGCGAACAGCTCCTGGCAGGATCGCCATGTTTTGTGGGGTTACAGGGGTTACAAGTACTTTTTATTATCACCACTTAAGATAACAGGATGGGTGTGTGTGTGTGTCGAACCGATCGCTTCGGCGTCGAGCAAAAGAGAGAGCTTCGTTACCACATTGCCACTACTTATAAAGCCTAACTGAGTGCCTCTCGCGGGCACTCCCTAACTTCGGGTTTGCTATAAACTAAAGCATGCGTTACACTACGCTAACCTTAGCATGCAGATCCCATAACAATGGCAACCCAACCGAACAAGGGGTTGGGTTTCCACGTATACCCAAGCTTGGATGATTGAGAGCAAGGTTATTCGACTCTATACAGTTTACGACAGCGATTGAGAGAGCCACCATTTTGTAAACATTTTTAACAATTTATCTGTCAAAATCGACGGCGGTCAGCTGATGCTTGGAATAAACAACATAAATAAGATTGCAAAAGACGAAACTAGCGCTTTCTTCATCCTACCACGTCTCATCGTTAATAGAATACGACTTCCTTGTTGGCCTTTTACAGTTCCGGTTCATCGGAAACGAATGTTCGTGCTGTCCCGGCTTAGAGCCTTGATTCAGTGGAGGCCGAGGATTCAAGCCGCCTCGGGTGCAGCTTAATTTAAGTGCTAGAGCGAAAGGACGAGGGATAAATGTCGTCCCGGTAGCTGCTATAGTGTTAAACAACGGCGAGGGTCCATTTCATGTATTGCACGGCAGACAAAGGCTAATCAAGCAGGTGCTCTCGGTAGGGGTGCACGGTGCGGTTGGTGTGCGGCCTGTACATTATAAGTATAAGTATAAGTTATAAGTTTTTGCACTCGCGCGTTCGCGTATCACAAATTTGTGCAGCACTTGTGAATTGGAGGATTCAACATACAAACATTGTGATCCGCCTGCGGTTGTTCTGACCCCTCACTATGCCGTCGAACTCTGCGCTATTTTGCGATGGTGACTGTGATCTGTAAGAAATGTGAAGGTGCTATCAGGTCTATGTGAACACTACTACCACGATAAGTGCATTGGATTTTCATCTCCGCTCCTGCGTGATTTTATGAAGACACAAAATTCATTCTGGGCTTGCTCGAATTGTGCTCAGCGTCTGCGGGCCGTTGACACTTTACGCTTCTCGCACGGCCTTTCTCGTGACGCTGCCTACTTGTTGGAATCGTTGCAGTTCGATTTCCGCGATACCTCACGTTCTGTGCAGGTGGCATCAGCTGGCTTGCGACTTGAACTTTTCTCTTCACTGGAATGTTTTAGAAACGAGATTGCTTTGATGAAACAGGAGTCAGCATCGTCAATTCTTCTTCTTCTTTGGCACAACAACCGTTGTCGGTAAAGGCCTGCCTGTACCACTTGTGAGCTTGGCTTTCAGTGACTAATTGATTTCCCCTCATAGCAGGATAGTCAGTCCTACGTATGGCGGCACGGTCCATTTGGGGCTTGAACCCATGACGGGCATGTTGTTAAGTCGTACGAGTTGACGACTGTACTACGAGACCGGCTCCAGCATCGTCAATACGTTCCGTGAAAGAAATCATCGACTCACTTACTGCTTCTCACTCAATGGAACGCAACTACTCTCAGGCTCCACTACTCACAACGCTTGATGAAGTTAAGCATGGCATCAAGGAGCATGATCTCATGCACCATGAGCTTCTCACTTCCTTCAACTCACTAATGAACAAGCTCAATTCTCATCTTGCCACACATACTACTACATCGAGTGCTCACCATTCTGTGATTCCTGCTACGCACTCAACGACCACGATTCCAGTTGCGGCCTCTTAGCCCACCCATCAAGCTGTTGGTGAGAATCCTTCTAAACGTCGATTGATTGATCGCTTTTCCGACCCATCGCCTACCAATACCGTTACACGCGCTATGCTTTCATCGGGTACAGGGTTATCCAGCAATAATATTACGACCGTTCCAGAACGCCCACCACGTACTTGGGTATTTATCTCCCACATTGCTCCTGATACTCGATTGACGCGATCCGTGAAATGGCATGTTCTAACATAGGGACAGACGACATCTTGGTATATAGCCTTGTACGACGCGACCGGGATCTTTCTAAGCTCTTCTATGTATCTTTAAAATTGGTGTACCGGATTCGTACCGGCTATTGCTTTGGCTGCTTCAACCTGTTCTCGCGGGATTTCATCGACCTTAATCTTCGCTCCGTCAATGTTTGGCGTCCCAATACTTCAGCATCCCTTGCCCCTTCTGCGCTTATTACTAGCGAATCGGATCATCCTTCATCGCCATCCTCTTTCAACCACACGACACAACTGCGAAACGCTGATTTCACTATTTCGCCCGATCATGGCCCTATGAGCTTGCCTTATACGCAGTACTTTCAGCAAGCGTGAACCAGCAGATCCGGCTGAAGAAACTCATGAACTACCGACTTTACCCGAATTGATGGAAGTTAACCCTGCATCTATTACACACAATCCGTCTGACTCTCAGGAGTGCTCTTCTGACTTCCGCCGTTAATAACTTACAACGAGAGCACTCCTGGCGCATCTCGCTCTCTCATCCCTTGTGTCGATCGACTAAACATCTACTATCAAAAAAAAGAGGATTGCGCACGAAAGCGATTCAAAACGCTGCGAAGTGGTAAGAAAAATAGAAATGAAGTAGCCTTTTACTTCCCGTTCTACTTTGGTTGCTTAGAGTCAGAAAAATGTAGAACACGTGGGTTCCAGGAAAGAGCAAACAATGAGTTCTCGAAAGTGTACAACACACACACGCGACGACTCACTCACGCTTACGTTCTGTTCTACGCGCCTCCCCCCCCCCCCTCTAGATCTATTTTTAGATCATCACTTCCATCGACGGCGGTCGATGTGACGATGTGTGTCGTTGCGTATGTGTTGTCGATTTGGTCAGAAAAACTTTTCTCTTCACACCAAGTCTGTGACTTGGAGTGTCGGCATTCCGATTGAACCATCGCGACTTTGATCACCCTACAAACAACGAGCGGGATATTTTATCATGGTGTGTGTAAAAACCTAGAGTTAAGCGGAGAATCGGTGTGAAATACACGGAGGCGAGAGCGCTTTTTGGTTTCGACACAGTTTTGGCACTAACACAGTTACACATGTGGAAATGTGTGCGTTCATTTTCGGCCAGCTCGCTCAGTTTGATCTGCTCACAGCGCTGTGCTGATGTCGGTGTCTCGCTTGCACAGCTGCACCGAAAGTTCCTCTGTGTGCTCTCGTTCTTGCTACCACACTAAATCGTCAGTACAGCTCAAGGATCGGCAGCGAGCGGCCGCGCGTGCGTCAGCCTAAGTCCTGGACGATTGATGTTATGATTTTGTAAAGTGTTCAAGTGTTCAAGTGTTGTGCGAATTCAAATGAAGCTGCGCGAATGATTCGTAATGTATGTTATGTACATCGCGCAGCTTCATTTCGTACCTTTTTTACAGTAATCAACGTGTACAAAAGGATCTACGCAGATATTCGGCCATTTTAACGTTTGCATCGATGGAGCGATCAATTTTATTTTAGTCAAATATTGTGTATCAACTTACGTAAATGTGTGAAATCGTGTAAAGTTAAAATGTAAATGTTTCAATAAAGTGATGAAAAAAAATCTACGCGTGTTTACGTTTTGTTTAGCTTTAGATAACAAAAAAATACGCAGCGAGTGTGAGCAATCGCTGAACGAAAGAAACGCACACAGCGCAACACGTAAGAAACTAACACAAGCACATGAAAGGATGCTCGCGTATGGGCGCGAGCATTGAGAGAGCGCACCGTGTATTTTATATGGGAGCGGGAGAGAACCGTGGTACCCGTTCCCGCCCCCTTTTTAAGCCTAGAAAATCTTCCATCGGCTTAAATCTAGGTTTTTACGCACACCATGATAAAAATTACCCGCTCTTTGTCCGTAGGGCAGTGCGCGTGGTTACAGTGTTTCTCAAGCCAGCTCAATATCGTAACACTATTTTTCGAACACGTTAAACGATTGTCATCATCGTACATACAATTCGAATCCGTAAACCTTTTTCGATTTGGTTCCACTAGGTTTTGAACACGTAAAATCCCAACTCGAATCGGTGACAAGACAAACTTGTGTAAAAAATTATATTTCTTCGGAGCAACACGGCTTCATGCCCCATCGTTAAGCGTCCACCAACCTGATGTGTTTTTTGTCTTCTCTATATCATAACCTGTCTAGTGGTAAGCAAGTAGACACTGTCTACACCGATTTCAAAGCGGCATTTGACAGCATACCTCTATCACTACTTGTTGCTAAGCTTCGAAAATTAGGTTTCGGTGGCTCTATATTGCCGTGGTTCAACTCCTTTCTTGAGAATCGTTCCTATGTAGCTAAAATCTGTGGCTCTTTCTATGAATGTTTTCTTAGTTCTTCGGGTGTCACAAAAGGTATTGTGCTTAGTCCCTTACTGTTTATTCTGTTCCTCAATGACTGTACTTCTATCCTTCCTCTTAAGGGCTTCTTGTTATATGCGGATGACGTTCAAATTTTCTTCCTCTATCTTCTACAGCTGATTGTCTAGTTCTTCAATCCTGGCTCTGTAAATTCTCTACTTGGTGTGTTTCTAACGGTTTAGTCCTGTGTCCTGAAAAATGTTCTGTCTTATCTTCATTCCGATTCTCAATCGGACAAGTATAACTCATGATTATAGTGTGTGTGATGCCGCTATTCCCCGTGTGTCCTTGTCTAAGGATCTTGGCGTCTTCTTTGACCCAAGTCTCTCTTTCAACGAGCATACGGACTATGTCATCAACAAGGCTAACAAAAGTCTTGGTTATGTTTGACGCATATCCGCTGAAATTCGTGATCCTTTTTGTCTTAAGTCCCTTTATTGTTGTTGGGTCCGTTCCATACTGGAATATGCCTGTATCATCTGGTCTCCTGTCCAAGTATCTCTGCTCCAAAGGATTGAGAGGATCCAGAGACGTTTTACTAGGATTGTATTTGGTAGGTCGCTGGGTCATCACTCTATTCCGCTTCCTTAGTGTGACGATAGATGCACTCTTTTAGGCCTTGCCAAGTTGGAGCACCGCTTCTCGGTCTTCTTTTTTTGCTGGCATATTGCTTAATGCGATTGATACTCCTTCCCTTCTGTCGCGCTTACATTTTATGCACCTTGTCGCACATTACGTTATCGTTTTCGTACCTATATGTCGTACACGTTTTGGGTACCATAAACTCCTTCCAACTCCTCCTCTTACGGCCTCTTCATACTCCCGAATAATTGTATACTCTAGTCAATAAGCACTATTGCTGTAACCCAACGTGGCCGAGCAATAAATAAAATAAAATAAATAAATTAAATAAATAAGTACAGTGGAGCGCAGTTTATCTGGACTTCTCGAGACTGACCTCGTCCGGATATGCGAATAACACGGATAATGAGTCAAATGATATATTTTATCACCAATTCCAGTTTAATTTTTGGAAAATTATCTTATTTTTTGATAAAAATAACGCAGTTTTTATTATCTTCATGGTTTTCCCAAAAGAATATTTGAAATTAGTTTGAATTATCGTGTCTTTTACCTTTTCACCGCTTTTTCAAACATCCTCCTCATAACGCAATGTCACCATTGTATTGAACTGTCATCTCTCAACAGCACAAATAAACGGACAGGCGGATAAAAGGTACCCAGATAAACGACGCTCCACTGTATCAACATGTTTGTACATAGTGTTTATTTATAAAATATTTCGTGATTGCGCAAATTGTTGTCACGGAGATTATGAAAATAACACTTTGTCAACTTTATGGAGGAAAATCGTATTTAATAAATAATGCCGAAAAACAACTAGTCGTTATTGTTCCAAGAAGTACAGCGTAAACTTTTAAATCATCCCGTAATGTACATGGCAAACTTTACTGGCAATAACACAATAAATAAAAAAACAATAACACAATAACTAAGACATAAATATATTTTAAGTTTATTTCTAAGTTTAAATTTGAAGTTTTTTTACAATTATTATTGTTACAACGTACTCGTGAGACATTAACTCTATAGTTCCCTGCACGTGTGGTCTAATCACTATCTCTCACTTTTATCTCATTCTCCTACTCCTGGTCAGCGATTCGAAAACTCACGCACGTTTTTCCATACACACATTTGTGATAGGCGGGATAACTGGAACTCACCGGGTCGGAGCCATCCCAAGCAACCCAGAGTCGTGTGGGTGGACCTTAAAGTTACAAATAGAAGTATTAGGTGCAACAATTCCAGTAGATGAGAGAAAACATAAGCTATTACGACCCATGGTGCACCGAATACGGGTCGGGTATTGAACCTTCTTTGACCTGATCCAAACTCGCTGCACCAACGGGTCAGAGTTGCTTAAGCTTTCTTACAACTACTAATCATTCGGGTCAACGCGAAGTCCTTACCTCCTAGGGCCGGATTTGTTTCCGACTCCGATCTAGCACACCCGTTGCACTTGCGGATCGGAATCATTGATGATGCATGATGTGCGTTACCCTATTGCCTCAAAGCTCTTTACTGTAGCTCAGTCCAACCTACTTTAGAATACGCGAGCATTGTTTGGTATGCAGTTAGTCCGGTATGAACTGACAGTGTTGAAAGCATTCAACGCAGATTCATCTGAATTGCCGTTAAGCGGCTCTTGGGGCAATCGGGTGCTACTCTTCCCCCATATGAATTCGGTGTCGTATGTTTGGTTTAATAACCCCCACGATCGTCGATCTGCTTCTCAAGCTTTGCTTGTTAGTAGTTTGCTTCGGAATAAGATTGACTGTCATACTCACTAATTGACTGATTAAGATTGATTAAGATTGACTGTGACTCATATTGACTTATTGACTTTCATATCCTCCCTCAATCTCTTCGATCCCTTTTCCTACAGTTCTTTGACTCGTTTCCTCATCCTAGCTCTACCAACCTGCATATGTTGTCTGTGTTATTAAATTGCGTGTGGCCCAATATACGATTTTAGGTTAGATATGTTAAAATTAACTAAATCAATAAATAAATAAAATTAAATTAAATAGAGAACTGAGATAATAGATGACTTATGATCACGTGCATCCAGTCTACGTGTCAGAACTTATTGTCCCGCCAGATCACTGTCTGGAGTCGGGCTATGGTTGCAATTGTTGATTTTTTATGTGCTGGACTGTTAGATCCAAAAGCACTGCACGGCACTGTTATTGTTTAATTGTTTAATTGTTTATTACTCGTTCAATGGATAACAATGGATCTTGTGTGAATGTTCTTAAGTCTAATATTAGTTTATGATAAGTAGAAAGATCATCTTAGCAATTCGTTTCTAAGGCTGTTTTTAAAGGATTGCACTGAGGTTCCAAAATCAAACAAATGACGAACTTCATTAAACACCCTAATCATGGAGTTGAGGGGGTCTCTAGATCCATATCCAGTTCGACTACGGTTCAGGGCAAGTAACGTACGAGAACGAAGCTGAACAGCAGGCGCGTAAAAGTTTAACTGCTGGAGCAGGGATGAACAGTCGGTGTTACTTTGCAGTAAACCAGCCACAAACAGTTGTTGCGCGGTACGGCGTCTGATGTGGAGCGGTTGCAGTCCGAAAAACTGAAATCGCGTTTCATAAGGTGGTAACTGACTGTCAGCCCAACCGGCATTATCGCGCGATTTTTATGTGTATCTATCATTTTTCTCATTCTAACATTCAGAAAAATTTTTCGTTCTGCCTCGCTCTTCTGGGTGTTGGTCTGGTTTTGCTCGCAACTTGGCTGTGTCACACCAAACATCCTCATGTTTCATATGCTCTTCTCTTTCCATCGTTAGAGAGAAACTCTTGCGTCTCGCTTTTCTGGGACTTGTCCAATTTCGCTTGCTACATCAATCGTTTACGCAAGCGTTCTCCTCTCGCCCGCTCTTTGTATCATTGTACAGGTACAAAGGAAAGTCGAATTTCGAGGTTTTCAGTCAAATTATAGCTAATTTTCGTATAATTTTGCATGAAGTGGTAGGTTTTAGCCACTAAATTAGTTATTTGATCTAATTTATACTGAATTTTTCAATTCTATACCTTTTGAAATAGTTTTTAATATTCAACCAAAAGGGAATTTATTTTGCATTTGACATTCGATTTCTAAAATTATTACAATTTGTTCAAAGAACTGTCAAATTTATAAAAAAAGCGTATAGCGAAATCGTGTATATCGAGTATGGCGTATATCGAGGAATACCTGTATAGCCACACGAGGAAGGCGCTGCTTCGCGTTCACATGAAAATGTGGTAGTGTGAAATCTAGTTTGCAAGCGGTAGGACGCGTCGGTGTGTGTCCGTTTTTTTTCTCTCGTGAAACCAGTACGGAAAAACTATTTGGTAAGTACAGTTTTTAATAAAAGGTTATATCAATTTATATCAAACTGAATTGTATTGATAATTGTGATATAAAATCAATTTCGTTTTTTTACAGAAAAATAGCACCAGCACGAACGGAAGTGAGCACGGACCACGACAAAAGCAATATTCAATTGGTTGGCAAGTATTGTGCTTGACGTTAAATGGAACAGCTGTTGGCAAAATATTTAATATTTCTCTCTATCCCTAGGAGTGCCGAAAACAGAACAGGAGATGAAAGAAGGCAGGAACGATCCGATCCTCCAACGTGCTAGCGCCTGGTAGAGGAGAAGCGGCAGGAAGGTTGAGACGAACATCCAGCTCGCTAGTGCAGCACGTGGGAGCAGCAAGAGGGAGGCAAGCAGGACGCGTACACACCATTCGACGAAGGCAATGCTGGAGGAAAGGAAGAACGAGGAGAGAAGGCAGACAAGACGGGTACGTGTGTATCCCACACCGGTTTTAGGCAGTGTGAATTGTGTGAGTATGTAAATAGGTATGTGCGAGTAAGAAGGTACAATAAAGAGCGTAAGCATGTGCAGAATGGACAAATGAGAGTAAGAGTCTTTGTAGGAAGAATGGAGAGAATGAAAGAAATTGAACAATAATGTAGTATACAGAAACTAGATGTATGATACACGCTGTCGCACCGTTGCAGGGACGGGCTCTTTAGTGCTGCTAATGAGCACGATTGAGAACGTTTTGAGCCCGTTTTTCTCATACAAAATTTTAAAATGTCGCGCGATAATGTCGGATGGGAGGTGGCCAATAGTAACAAGCGTGTTGCGTATCGGGATAGCGACGCTGTATCGATTCCATTCTCTCAGAAAGTTTTTGGGTTGAGGGCTTCCAGACAACACAGGCGTATTCGATTACAGGCGGATAATACCGTAGTATAATGATTTGATGCAGACTGGGTCTTTGAAATCTCTTGTTATCCGAAACAACATGCCAAGCAATGATTACCTCGGGTAATCACCTCCTCCGTTTGCTGGCCAAATGACAGCCTTGAATCAAGTATGACTCCGAGATCCTTCATAGCTTTAGTACGTTCTATTGGTAAAACTGTTAACTGTGTAGCTGGTGTTCCTAATTTCTCGTGCCCCTATGAATGAAATGACTCGGCATTTTCAATGCAGAGACTCAGGGAGTTTCGATTGCACCATTGGTGAAAATCGAATAGGTATTGTTGTAGCTCGGAGTGGTCTGTGTCATTCTTTATCATCATGTTGATTTGATTATTAAAATCTCTATATGACGATATATCTCTATTTTATAACCATAGTGGCATAACTCTTCTCCCCTCTGCTAATGCGCAGCTGCATCCTGGCGGTAAAATATTTCGTTCCCTGGTATGGAGCTACATTCTATGGGGCATTCATTCATTAGTGCAAAGATACTCATCTAGCCGTAGCAATATGCCATCTCGTTCATCTGAACACTATGTTGCAGTCGGGCGGAGTGGGACATCGTCCGTTGGTCTGGAGGGAGCTAAACCTATCCCAACGGTTACTGTGCAACAGCCAGGCATGATAATATTCCTCACCTATTGCGAACAGTGATTGCTTTGGGAAGGTACGCAGCACTTTGCAAGCACTTTGCACTCTCTCTTTCATAAATATTTTACTGTTGTTGGACGGAAAAGAAACTCGTAGGATGAAACTGTGTCTGCATTGCACACCCACCATAGATTTCTATGAGAAGATAATTTATAAAAAAAAATTTGGTTTGTTCATTTCATGAAAATATGACTCAATTTATCAGCAGCTACATACATTTTCCGTCCAAAATATCCTTTTAGCTGGGTACAATTTGTATCTCAAAATTTTCATTCATTTTTTTATTGGAAATCGGCCAAAACAGAATTTTGTCGTAACCTGTATAGAGTCTAATAACCTTGATTGAGAGACATGTTACCGTTCTGTACGACGGGGACATATTGAGTAGGGGGTGAGGGGTGGAGAGCCTATGTTAATCTTGTAGAGGCTTCGGATCCCCCCCATATCAGAAAGGTATTGCTACAATACTGCCAACAGAACAATCCCTCAATGAAGTTGTTCTTTATTTAGATAGAATAGTTACTGCTTACAAATGATGGACATATGCCAGTTTTACATGGACAGTATCTAGACAGTACCCTACAAACAACCCAAGGACGCAAAAACCGACGGCGGCCTGTGTAATCTGAGCTCTCTACAACCCAAGTAGCAGAGCCGAAGTTGTTGAGAGATTTTGCTGTGTGCCAAGCTAGAGGCCCTGTCTTCTCTATCTAGATTTTGGACGGCAAACCGTCGCCCGTGTAGAGGGTGTGTGCGTGTGAAGAAAAATTATGGATGAAATACTTGGGAAGCGGAGTTTGAAGTCTTTCGTTCGTCACACACACATACATTTACCAGCGGATATCGCTGGACCGAGTCTACCCATCTCTCTCGATCTACAATGATTTTTCTGCTATCGCTCTCATCCGAGTGTGAGGCATCCTCAGTCTGTCACGAACTTTCCCTATGGCACTTTTTGTGCCGTGTTCCTTCTTCCTCAGTTATGGAATGATTCATCCTAGCAAATGTTGAGGTAAGTTTCTTGCTGTGTGCTTGTGCAGGTTCATTCAACTAAACCCTTGGCGTCTAAAAAGTTACAGATGTGTGCGCTATTTATCAACTGCTAGCCTCGTATACAATCTTCAAAGTGTGTGCGACGCAAAGAAAACGTTTTCCAGTTTTAAAATATAAGGTAAGTTTTGATCTAATCATATGCGATAAACTCTCTACAATAATACATACTACTTACATTCATTATTGCTTCATTGAGCTCCGGTGAGGACGTCAATACTCAACAGAAGCCGGTTTAACACGCGCAGCTCCTGTTCATGACGTCATCACTAAACTGAAGCCAGCTGAACACGCGCCGCACGGATGGGTACCCCGAGCGCGGTAGGAGGAAGGAAGAACGAGAGGGGAGAAGAACGGTAATTTGGAAAGGGGGGAAAGCGTTCTGCCGTCTACACAGCGGGAGCATGACAAAACACATGTGGGAAGGGAGAGAGATACTATTCAATAAACAGCATGCGAATGTGTGCATAAAGCAAATGTGAACAACCTCATCATTTCTATAAGCAATCCGAAAAAGGGGTGGAGCAAATACATTGGTATGCGTGAGCGGCTGAAGAAACCAGAACGTTTAGATGTGTGCGTGACGGATGGTTCGGGCGCCTGTGGCGAAGCTCTCGACAAGACTGCAAACGAGAGCTTTGTGGAGAGCTTTGTAGGGAGCTCAGATTACACAGGCTGCCGTCGATTTTTGTGTCCTTGGGAAAGCTCTCCACGAAGCTCTCCCCAACCGTCGGTTTTTGTGTCCTTGGGAAAGCTCTCCACGATGCTCTCCACAAAGCTCTCGTTTGCAGTCTTGTCGAGAGCTTCGCCACAGGCGCCCGAACCATCCGTCACGCACACATCTAAACGTTCTAGTTTCTTCAGCCGCTCACGCATACCAATGTGTTTGCTCCACCCCTTTTTCGGATTGCTTATAGAAATGATGAGGCTGTTCACATTTGCTTTATGCACACATTTGCATTGAAGTACATCAGAATCCATTGAAGAGGTAGTTATCATCTGATGTTCTGTCCTGAATTAAAAGCAAGATTCTTCACTTTTATTGTCACTGACGAAAAGATAATATTTGTGCTAGCTCGGTAGTAGTTTGTCACCACCCTAATAGTGTGACTCCTCTGGCCTAACGACCCACAACTCTGGGACTCTGGGACAAAAGTAGAAAGCCTGGAGCAATATAATGTACGTCTCTCTCTACCCGAATGACAAAATGTTGCGCGACATGCATGCTTTACCCAACCGACATTGTCACGTGCAGCCGGTTTTTTGTATTGAAAAAGTGTTCTCTACCCAACCGACATTATCGCGCGACATTTTAAATTTTGTATGAGAAAAAAACGGGCTCAAAACGTTCTCAAATCGTGCTCATTAGCAGCACTAAAGAGCACATTCTGCAAACCGTGCGACAGCGTGTATCATACATGTAGTTTCTGCATGCTACATTATTGTATAATTTCTTTATTCTCTCCTTTCTCCCAAAACAAACTCGACTCTCTCTCATTTTTCCATTCCACACATTCGCTCTTTATTTTTATCTCTTTACTCGCACATACACTTTTCAATACTTACACAATTCATACTGCCGAAAACCGGTGCGGGATATACACGTACCTGTCTTGCCTGTCTTCTCTCCTCGTTTCTCCTTTCATCCAGCGTTGTCTGCGTCGAATGGTTTGCACACGTTAAAAATTCTTCCTGCTTGCCTCCCCCTCGCTGCTCCCGTATGCTGCACTAGCGTGCTGGATGATCGTCCCTACTAGGTGGCCGTTCCGGTCCGAACCTAGTAAAAAGTCCGGTCTTTATGTAGGCCGTTCCGTTCCGATCCTTATACAAAATCGTTCCGTTCCGTTTATTCCGTTCTTTCCGTGTTTTCCGTTCATTCCGTTCCGTTCCGTTCATTCCGTTCATTCCGTTCCGTTCAATTCGTTCTTTCCGTTCACGCCGCTTCAATATTGGGGCCCTTTCCGTTGTAAGTTCGTAGGCTGAAATTTCAGCCTGTCAGCTGTTTGCATTGTATAGCAGTTTTCGGGCAGCTATCTAAGTGTGTAAATATACAGGTGCGCTTATCCCAGGGTGTATGAATTTAGAGGCTGATTTTTATCGCTTCTGCTTATGAATAAAGATTTTAAGAGTTTTTGAGTATTCGTCAAGTCTCAAGAAAGCTTGTTGAACAAAAGTTTTCACCATTCTGTTAAAAAATGATATTCAAATTTGGTTCTAAAAAACATGTTATGAGACCACCTGGACTATATACACTTTGATTCCAGATTCCACCACCTGATCTCTTTAATGCACACTTGGATAAATGTAAAACAACCCGTGTTCGAGCAGGTACTCGAATCTAATTCTAGCTTTGTGGCTAGAATAATCTAGACTGAAAATTGCAGGCTAGTTTTTTTGTGTGGTTTTGTATGAAGTGTTTACATGATTTCAGCCTCCAACTGTCAAATCCATACAAAAAACTGACTAGAATCGTGAAGGGCCCTATTTTTATCAAGGTGCTATCGTTCGTGCGTTCCGTTCTTTGAAAAAACCGGCTTTGTCCGGCTGTTGCTTACTGCATGCAAGATAAATGTCACCCTTTTTCGCACACAGTATATGTTGCCTGTGCACTCTCCCATGCTCACAGGAATATTCATCGCACTTCGTCGCGTATCGTTTATAAAAATCGTGATAAGCGAAACCAAAAATGGTGTTGCATTTGGTATTATGGTGCAATTTGTAACATCTGTAATATTTTTTGTTATAATTTAGCTTATCTTAAATAGACAAATAATTATTATAAAATTTAAATCTGTACTCATATGGCAGAACTGGTTGGAAAAGATATATTATAATATGTGAGTA
>NW_024428465.1:0-27830 GCF_017562075.2 Anopheles merus | reverse complement strand
TTCATCGCGTTTTGGTCGTTTGGTTAGCGTGGGTAGGTTTTTACGCACACCATGATAAAATATCCCGCCTTTTGTTTGTAGGGGTCTCTCAGCAACTCTCAGCAACTCTCAGCAGAGCGTATTGCAGCGGAAAGAAAGAGAGAGCACTTATTGCAGAAGCGGCATCGTAAAGAGAGTGGGAACGATTCGTAAGCCAACCCTTTCAACAATCCAGAGAAAGTTATATGGAAACCACTTATGCTTATTCTCTGCTTATTCTCTGCTGCTAAGTATAACCAGAATTCAGAGAATAAGCATACAATGAACGGCACTCAGTGACGCCACGGATCGGATCGAATCCCGTCCGGAGAATGATTGTTCCAAATCGCTCAAGCCATCACCCACACCCACTATCAAAATGAAAAAAAAAAATCAAACGCAATTGTTTTGTTTACTTTTTTATTGTAAAAATCGCGTGCTATGCCCATGTAGTGTGTACGTAGAAGCTTCCGATTATTTTCTTTTCAAGTTCAAGTCATTTTCTTTTAATGTTTGCTAGTGCTGCTAATCTGTAAGTAATTTTTTAAAGCATCATTATTGTTGTAAACAAAAACAAACTTCAAAAATAATACTTCCTTCATCGTCATTGTAGGTATGATGGAAAAATCTAAGCCGCTAATGGGAGTGTTGCTGAAAGCATTATTATACAAAATATAGACAGCTACATACGCTCACCAATATGATTACTGACGTCCATCTAAAATTGAATGAGGTACTTGTGCAGCAACAACAGATGTTAACAAACCTTCTCCGAATTCTTATGATGACCATAGTGTTCCAGTTGAACAGGAAACTGAATTTGTGTTTGCATTGTTGCATCAGAATCAGCCCTGGAAGAGTTCGATAAAGCCTTAATTCGGAGGAACAATTTGATTAAAGGAAGGAAGGCTTAGTAAACAGATTACAGCTGTACAGGGAAAAAGAAGAATGCATGATGCATTGTATCTAATTTTCAACAGGGTTTTTCTTATGAGTGCTGTTGGTGCGGAGGAGGCCGAAATGGTCGAAAAATAGATTTTAGAAAACATAAGCAGTATAAAAATTATTCCGTACAATAGGTGCAGTAGGAAATAATGATGTTGGAGACAAAGGTATGAAAAATTTTCGTCTCTAAGTTCAGCAACGCTAAAACAGGTGCCAAAAAAACAGGCGCTATAAAAAGCCGGGGCGAATACACACGCAAAAAAAGAATGGAGAGATTATTTGTGAGGATTTTGTAAATATATAAGCATTAGTTTAGTTTTTGACTGGTTAAATGTATAGATTAGGCGTTTAAAAAACTATTGTAGACATGAAATAAACTTCGAATATGAACTATTTCCAACAAATGTTGCTTTTCAACCGTACATATATAACAGCTATTATTTAGCTATTTTGCAGTTACTTTCAACCAAATTTTTAACTTTTTTTTTAATTTTTTGATTTAAAATAATTTTGACCACTGGCTATGCACCATCTTTTGTACACAATCAATTTAGTTGCGTCGTTATGTTTCACGAAAAAAATAAAAATATGGTTAGCAATAAACTATGTGTAGGAAGATTTAAGATTTTAATTTTACTTAGTTACGGAGTTCTTTAAGTTACGCATATGACATTCATTCTTACTACCCTTATTAGTATGTAAAACTATAACCCAAACAGAACACTACTTGCTTTCGTATTAGCTTCTGCATAAGTATCCTAAATTGCTTCCAATCTAACAACGCCGTTTGTCAGTTGAATACTTTGGTCTAATGGGGGACGTGTGGCATACAGCGTTTCTCAAGCCAACTCAACAACGTAACTCTATTTCTAGAATACGTTAAACGATTGTCAACATCGTACATACAATTCGAATCCGTAAATCCTTTTCGATTAGGTAACACTAGTTTTGGACCCGTAAAATCCCAACTCGAATCTGGAAAATGTATGTTGGCTGTCTTGTCATCCATTATACATTTTCCAGATTCGAGTTGGGATTTTACGCGTTCAAAACCTAATATTACCAAATCGAATAGAGTTGATGGATTCGAATGTATGTACGATGTTCCCGCTGCGCAAATTCGAGCAGTTTCCTACGTAGGAAATGTACCAAAATCTGCGCTAGCCAGCGCAGATTTTGGCCCGTTCCCCGCGCGGGACCCCGCTGCGCAAATTCGAGTAGTTTCCAGCGCAGGAAATGTACCAAAATCTGCGCTGGCCAGCGCGATTTGGCTGGTCTCCCGCGCTGACTTCAGCGGTTCCTGCGCTGGGTCGAGCAAGTTTAGTTCCATCTGTTGGCGAAATGGACGAACTATTTATGGCGGCGGAGCAAAAAAAACGGTTCAAAACAATTTAAAATTATTGGCGCCCATTTTCTCGTCCGCTTCTTCTCCCTCCCTCACCCTGCCTTGCCTTACTTGCGCTTCAGCCCGTGCCTTCCGCCGCCAGCTGATTGGCTGTTGTGGTGTATGTGTTGATACTCATACGTGCATTGCAGTTGTGTATTGTTATTGGTGGGTGTTAGAATTTATTAATTTGTGTGTGGCCTTGAGACGCTGTGGGAGAAGCTGGATTGGGATTCAAGTGTTATCGGTGTATTGATGGTTTATTTTATTCGTGCCGCTGCTGATGAGACCATTCGATGCCCCGCCAATTGAGGGTGAAGAAGCCTATTTAAAACAAGCGTAGGAGAACGTCTAACACTAATCTATATTTTTAATTTGAACATGTTAGATGCTTCAACGACCTTCTAAGCATATGTAGCACAGTGTAAAGTGGCAATAAAATATTTTTTTAATATGCCGAAATCTGTCTCGAGTTTTCGGTCACGACACACACACACACACAGCGCGGGGAAGTGATCGTTCACTCTATCATGTCGCGATCCCCACCCCGCCCGGTGCTTTGGATGAGGATGCGCTACAAGATAGCTGAACAAGCCGTTTATACCGACAAGGTAGCCGTGCTCGCTCGTGCGAGGAGTGGGGGGGGGGGGGGTTCTGGTGGGGGGTGCGTGCTTGCGTTCGCGCTTTCGTGGGTGCGTGCTTGCGTTCGCGCTTTCGGGGTGGGTGCGTGCTTGCGTTCGCGCTTTCGCGGATGCGTGCCCGCGTGCACGCGTAGTGCATGCGTGCGTGCTGTGTGCGTGCGTGCGTGTGTGCGTGCGTTTGTGCGTGCGTGCTCGCGGGCATGTGTGTGTGGTGTGGTGTGTGAGAGAGAGTTTGTGCGCGCGTGTTTGTGTGATTGTGTGTGTGTGTGTGCGTTTGGAAACCCAAAACTATTGATTCTTATGCGTACAAAAAGACACACGATCTAAGCAAATGTGCGTGCGATATGTTGCACATTTATTTCCATAGCAGGGAGGGGTGGAATTAGGGCGGTCAGAGAGATTTTATATTTCAATGTTGCCGGTCTTTCATCTAACTATGCTATGTTTCGTGAGACAGTAGAAAAGTTCAACCCTTGTTGGTCTGATCTCTGAAAACCCACGTAACCGAGAAGGAGGCATTCGAGCAATTTTATTTAAAAGGATATAGGGTAGTGTCGTGTTTATCTCATTCACGTCACACAGGAGGTGTTGCAGCTTATGCCAGAAGTGGACGTTGTGTCTTAAAGTGATTTTAAAACGAGTCATTGGAAGGCAATTGGTTTCTCGGTGTAGCGGTTTCTCGGGGTATGACGGTAGGCAATTATAGCATATTGTATCACTCACCTAGTGCGAGTGATTCGAGGTTCGTAGATATTTGGAAGAATGGCAGACAGGTTTTGGATCTTAGTAAGTTGAACATTATCGTCGGTGACTTTATATTGACTGGTTAAATGTTGAAAAATCTGCGAAACTGAAAAGTTTAATGGATTCAGTAAACATGAACCAAAAAGTTAATGAATTCACACGAATTGCTAGGCAGAGCAGGACATTGATTGATCAGGTTTACAGTAGTATTGACTCAATCACAGTCATACTGATCCGTTATTGAAATATCGGATCACGAAACACTGTTTTGAACATAAACGATGTACGTTGTAAAACGATTCAACGGAAAGTTAAATGCTGGAATAGGTATTCAAAACATGCCCTTTGCAATAATGTGTCACAAGGTTTGCAGTGTGGTGCATCTGTTTTGATGAGACTGCTGACTTGTTATGGAACACATTGAAACATGCAATGAGCACCTTGGTGGAAGAAAAGACAATTGTTTCTAGAGAAACTAGTAGGTGGTATACTTTGGATCTCGCACGTGCTAAACGGAAAAGAGACAAAGTGTATAAAAAATTTATTAGAACGAATAGAGATAATGATTGGTCTGAGTATACTAAACTTAGAAACAGTATAGTAGGGATCTCAAAAATAGACGAAGCGATTTCTTTAGCAGTGAAATAAACAAGCACAAGAAAAATAGCAAACAGTTATGGAAAGTCCTCAAAGCATCTTACAACCTGATGAATCATGCGTTTCAGTGTAAATTTAATGGTGTGATTGAGGCTGACGACTCCATCATTTGCAACAAGTTTAACTCGTTCTTTGTGAACAGTGTTTTAAATATTAATCAAAACATTGCTTCTGTCAGTGAACCTAGCTATTACGTAGATAGTGCTACTCCACGATGCCATTCAGATTTCAGAAAATTACTCTTGAACAACTAAAAACCATTGTTTCAACCTGACAAAAACGGCAGGTATAGGGAATGTAAGTTCAACAACATACAGGATTGCTATCATGTGATCGGAGAGGACCTTCTTATGGTGATTAATCAATCACTAGAGAGGGGATGTTTTCCGAAATCATGGAAAGAATCATTGATTATACCTATTCCTAAAGTGAACGGAGCTGCCAATGCGGAAGATTTTCGCCCCATAAACATGTTGCATGTGCTCGAAAAGGTGCTGGAGACAGTAGTTAAGGAGCAATTGGTTCAGTTCTGAACAGAAACGAGCTGTTGATCCGAGAGCAATCAGGATATCGGCAAGGACACTCTTGTGAGACTGCTTGAATCTTGTACTAGCGAGGTGGAAGGTGTTGATGGATAAGAAGGAATCGATAGTTGCTGTTTTCTTGGATCTAAAACGGGCATTGAAACAATATCTAGGCCATTGTTGCTTTATACCTTAAGGCGTTTTGGTATTGTGGGAGGGAGCTCAGTTGGTTCGAAAGTTATTTAAAGAAGAACTCAGAGAAAAATAAAGTTCTCTGTATCAGTAGCTCTGTATCAGAGCCTATAGAAACACCCTTGGTGTTCCGCAGATAGTGTTCTTGGACCAATTTTGTTTACCATGTTCATCAATGACATGAAACAGGTTTTGAAGGCTTGTGAGATCAATTTTTTTGCCGACGATACTGTTTTGTTCATCTCGCACAAAGAAATCAAGCAAGCAGAGTCTCTGATGAATATCGATTTAAACGCTCTGGATGGATGGCTGAAGTACAAAAGCTGGCATTAAACATTAACAAGATGTTACATGGTGATGTCTGCGGGTGTATTGGAAGAACCCATCTTTCGTAATAAATTCGGAACTAATCGAAAGAGTTAGACAGGCTAAATACCTGGGAGTTATCCTAGACGACAGGTTGAAGGTCCACGCTCACATTGACTGGGTCATCGCTAAAGTGGCAAAGAAGTGTGGAGTGATAAGTAGATTGGCGAAGGATCTCGATTTTTTTGGGAAAGTTCATCTCTACAAATCATTGATCTCGCCACACTTTGACTTCTGCTCATCCATTTGTTTCTTGGCAACAAAGGTCAAATCAAAAGACTTCAAAGGTTGCAAAACCGGATTATGAGGTTAATCTGGGGTGCGGTCGACGTACGCCGTCCGCGGTTATGCTGAATATTCTTCAATGGATGTCAGTAGAGCAGCGGATTGTGTACCAGACCAGACTTTTATATATAAAATGTTAAAGGGCCTGTTGCCGGGGTACCTGGGGAGAGAGCATAGTTCGGGGGTCCGATATCCATCGGCACCACACACGCAGGGCAAATGAGCCAAGGGTACCTAACTTGCATTCCCTAAGTGCCAGAACTCTTTGTGTTTCAAAGGGATTCAACGGTACAACAGTCTACCAGATGAGATTAAGAATGCGAGAAGCTTGCCGGATTCAAACGTAAGTGCGTCATATATGTGAACAGACTGTATAATGTGACATATGTGTAGATGTCCCATGTCATTATTAAATGAGTAACTGCAGTTGTCATCACGATCTCTATGATGATGATAAGATTATCTTTCTTTATATACTATAATAAAATTAGAAAAATATAAGAAAGAGTCAACATAGGTTTGAGACACGCGCGCGTACAAGTGGATATTCGGGATCTATTTGGGGGAATTTACGGTTTGCACACGGTCTGGGAGGTCACAACAGGATTCACTCATGATGATTGTAAGTGGCCAATTCATGATACATCAGGTTCACCTGCTTCGGAAGGTAGTGCCCTAGAGCCAATCATTGGCACTAGGGAACATGGCCATATGCATGTTGCAGTTGTGTTCTGATAAGTAGTGCGCCGGATCCATTAGTTGTTCTTGGCGAGCTTAGTAAGGATACATTAGATTCTCCTGCTTCGGAAGGTAGTGCCCGGAGCCTGCCATTGGTGCCAGAGACCCTGGGGCCAGCAGTTGGCACTAGTGGAACTGGCAATATGCATGTCGCAGTTGTGTCCTGATAAGTGGTGCGCCAGATCCATTTATTGGTTCTTGGCGGGCTACGTAAAGGATGCTAGGGAATACATTGTATTCGATGGAGTATGACCCGTTTTTTCTGATGAAACTATGTTGGTCATCTTGGGTGTGTGTATGACTCGAACAGTTCCTCTGAGAGTTTTCCGATGCCACCACTTGCTCGTACAAAAATATTTTATATACCTATCAGAGTAATATTATCGTAAAGATACTTCCGTCCTTCAAAAACCTATGTTGGGAAAGAGGTGGGACTTATCATCATCAAATTCAGCTAGCGGACGCAGGGAAAACAACATGTTGAATTGAATCCATACAAAAGAGAATTCTGTTTGGTTTATTACGGTGCGCGTATGATACTGCACCTGTCCGTCCAGAATCTGGGGTTGTTCGTTTTGAGTCGGTATCATGACGCCGTGCGACCGGCACCTGCCTTGGAATGGGTTCAGATCGGTAGGTTATTTTGGTCGAGTGCATTCCGTGCATTTGTCGCGCCGTAGAAGTAGCTTGGCAGCAACAAAGTCAAGACAAACTCTTCCCCGGGTGTGGACTGCTATGCTAAGTTCATATTAGTATTATTATTATTATTATTATAATAATTATTATTATAATTATAATTATTTATTATTATTATTATTATTATAATTATCATTATTATTATTATTATAATAATAATAATAATAATAATAATTATTATAATATAATAATAATAATAATAATAATAATAATAATAATAATAATAATAATAATAATTATTAGATTATTATTATTATTATTATATTATTATTATTATTATTATTATTATTATTATTATTATTATTATTATTTATATTTATTATATTATTATTATTATATTATTATTATTATTATTATTATTATTATTATTAGTATTATTATTATTATTATTATTATTATTATTATTATATTATTATTATTATTATTATTATTATTATTATATTATTATTATTATTATTATATTTATTATCTTATTATTATTATATTATTATTATATTATTATTATTATTATGATCTTATTATATTATTATGTATTAGTTTATTTTATTATTATATATTATTATTATTATATTATATTATTATTATTATTATATTATTATTTATTATATTATTATTATTATTATTTATTATTTAATTATTATTATTATTATATATTATTATTATTATTATTATTATTGCGTAATAGCCAACGTGATCATGCCGGCCTTTTCAGGACTTGAGTACCACGTAGCCGGATAGTCAGCCCTTGCTACGGCGGACGGTTCATACGCTGTTAGAACCACCGCCCAGAATGATGGCGGTGCCGCGGTACCGCTCGTATCCTACGGGCAACTTGCATGCTGCCCACTGTCTCCTGCCCGATGCATACGCTGCAGGCAGAGGGAAGGATGCACCTCCACAGTAATAAAACATCCCCATGAACCAGCGGCGGATCTAACGGTAGGCGGACTAGGCGGTCGCCGAAGATCTGTAGTCTGTAGTATGCCGTATTGTTACAAGTGGACAGAGTATTAGCGACAAGGGCCCCCGAAAAGATGGCTGTTGGGGCTCGGTGGCAAGAGCACCATTTGCCCCCCCCCCTTCCTCCCAGCAACAATTTGACCTGTTATTGATGATCGTAGGGGTCCCATGCCCCCCCATTCCCCGCCGTCTATTTAAGTATAATGTTCAATCTCCCAACAGCTGTGTACCAGTACCCCCTCCTCACGGTCATCAGTTACCATGTATAGGGGTCACAACTTGTCTGTCCGCCTAGGACACCCGATTCTCCTAATCCACCACTGTTATGAACACCTTCTTTTCTTTGAACGATGGATCAAACATTCCGGAAGAAAACACACTAGGCGAAAGTGTTGCACACACACGCACACTTACACCCTTGCGCAGACGGCTCAACCTATTTGTATAATCTACACCAGGTATGTCAAACTGGCGGCCCGCGGGCCGCATGCGGCCCTCGTCAATGCTGAATGCGGCCCGCGAGAATATTTTGAGAATTGCTAAATGCACTGCAAACCAAAAAACTGTTATTACTATTTGTCTAATTGTATAAAATTTTGCACGGCTCCGACCTTAGAATGTTACATTTTTGATGTTCGATTGAAGCCACTTCTGTTTTATTCATAATCATGCCACCATAAATGTGAATAAAAATGATTGTAGCCAAGTTGGAATTATGTGTACCCCCACATTCTACAAAACGAATTAATGTACTTTCCAACCTCCCCAAAAATCAAACTAAAATGATATGATTACGCTTAAGCCATGAGTATTTAGATTAAGGATTAAAATAATCGAAATGCCGAAGTCCTGCGATGTATAGCTTATTTCCATAGATTAGCTCACACAGTCCACTACCTCAATTCGAGAATCATCTCCCTTCAAGTGTCAAAAAACGAATCTTTGTCAGATAAAATTATCGTAATTTAAAAAATTATTTGTAAAATACGGGTTCTTGGAACTTGGAAATTAGCAAAAATTATGTTTAAACACGTTTTATTACAATTTTCTCTTGATCTGTCAAAAAATTGCAGGCAATATATTTGTTATTCATCCAGCGATGGATAGCTTGGATGGCTTGAAAATGATTCGCCTCGCGAAAAAGATACCTTAGTGAAAAAGTGTGGTTGGACGATATTTTCTAACAGAACTACCGTGTTAGAACGCTACTAATGAAAAATGTCGTATTTTAATAATAAGGATAAAAAATGCATGTGACTTTAAAAGTACATTAAACTATTTTTCGAAATAAAAAAGTGCACAATGAAAAATAACACAGCAAATTTGTAAATAGGAAACTATTCCAGATTTGAAGCGAGGAGTACAAAAGTCAATTTGTTTAACAATAATGATTTTAAACAGTATTTTATATAAATATTGAGGTATAGTTTTTATTATCACATTTGCGGCCCGCGAATCACTGAAAATCTGTACTTGCGGCCCTCTGATGAAATGAGTTTGACACAGCTGATCTACACCATAGAAAAGCAAAAGCTTAGTGTAACAAAGTTATGCTTAATGCTTAACACGTTCAGTTCGATGGCAGACCCCAGGGACTGCCAGTGGACTTTCCAGTATACTGATTTCACAATCAACTTGCGTTCTAGATGCCGGCGGAACAGAATGTTGATTAAAATCAGCGTCGGGCTGATCGTGTTAATGCGAATTAGGATTCTGCGCGTTGCACAGCAAACCCTCCAGCGTGAGCTAGCGATTCCTTAGTCATTTTTACATTGCAGCAATTGAACTCATTGCGCTTTTTTAGTTTGATTTGTGAAAATTCAACTTTTTCGCGGCAATGTTTGTTAATGGCTTGTTTAACCGTCTTGTGTACGACCAAAAAACTCTACGTAACCGTACAACCGCCTACCCGGGTAGGCCATACATTTTGTATGGAAGTATGATGTTTTTCGTGGTTAAAAGCGTATATCTTTTGAGTTACTTGTTAGATTTGAATGAAAACTGTCTCATAGGTTCATAATAATGTTTACTAACACATCGTAGTAAAATTAGAATTTTAAAAATCCTATCAATATTTTTTTCAATTAAAAATATGTTGTAACTCCAACACCCCAACCGGCCTTGCAGGAAGTTTTGAGTGGATGCTTATGTTTTTTCTTTTCTTTCAAACGTTGTATTGCAGAGAAATTTTATTGCTTGTTGTATAACAATATATTGAAAATAACACAAAAATCATTTTATAATGATACCAACCGCTACTAGCAAACGAAATAGAATTTGCTGGCTGAAAGTTCACACACACATTCATATTATTGTTATAGTGTTACTGCGTAACACTCTCGGGCCTACACTAGTTTCTGCCATGTATCTCTGCGTCTGCCTGCACCAGCAAATTGCGTATTTTTGACTCATTTCGGTAGTAGGTAAAGTAGTTGAACAATGAAAAACCAAGATTCTCGGAAAATATTGAACACAATCACAATAAGACTAGACTTCACGAGACGGCACGTGCAGCTCGTTCGCACGAAGAATATTGTTCACTTCATGTTCAAAAACGAATCGAGAAGGTTGTGCTAGTACAGTGATCAGGAGATTGTATAAATAATTTGCGTCAACAATTTTTCGGAAGAAGTGAGTAGTGAAAAAATATAGTGAATGTATTGTTGAGATCAAATCGTTTGTTTTTAACTGATTTTTTACTGTTTACTAAAAATGTGATCAGATCTAGAAATGGAGGAAATTGAATGGCTAACTCCAGAGGAACTTTCAAATCTTACTGAAGAAGAAAGAAAAGCTTATATTCAACAAAAAATGCATGAATTTATGGAATACGATAACGAAGATGAAAATATGATTTCTGCAGTAGTAGAAGAAGATGAAATTCCTGTATTTGATCAAGTGATCATAGATTCTGATGCTGAAGAAATACAACTACCAGAGTATAATCCTCTCGAAACTGATAGTGATGACGATTACGCAGAATCTTTCCAACCTTCAAGCGCAACATATAAAACCAACGATGGAACTATTTGGTCAAGTCAACCAACCATACCCCGTAAAATTTTAGCCCACAATATTTTACGTTCTTCACAGTCAGGTCCAACGCGCAAACGGAAGGACTTAGCATAATAAAGACCTTCAAGCTGTTGATGTCTGACGAAATGATTGATATCATTGTTCGGGAAACAAATAGGAAAGCGCAACATATTTATGAACGCGAGCAAGTCACAAACTCAGCGAAATCAGCATGCATACATGGAAAACATTAACCACATCAGAATTCGAAGCATATCTTGGGATTTTATTACTAGCCGGAGTTATGCGTTCTAACTACGTACACTCTACGGAACTATGGAAAACATCTTCACATCCATATTTCGTGCAACAATGGGTCTCCAACGATTTCGGTCGATCAATCGTTTCATTCGCTTTGACGACGGACGAACGAGAGAAGTTCGAAAGAAAATGGACAAATCAGCAGCAATATCGGATATATTTGCATTATTGAATAGAAATTTACAAGCATGCTATGTTGCAGGTTCGCATGTAACCGTCGATGAACAGTTATATCCTTATCGTGGTGGCACAGGATTTACCCAGTATATACCATCTAAACCAGCGAAGTATGGGATAAAAGTGTGGTGGGTATGTGACGCAGTCACATCATACCCATCAAAGGCCAAATATATACAGGGTTAGCACCATCTGGACAAAGGGAAAGACACCAAGGTGAGCGTGTAGTAAAAGATTTATGTAGAATATTTCGCGGAAGTGGTCGTAGCGTAATTTGTGATAATTTTTTCACAAGTTACAACTTAGCCTCATCATTAATGTCAGATTTCAAACTAGCACTTTTAGGAACAGTAAACAAACGACGAACGTTTGTTCCGCCAATGTTTGCCAATCCTCACGGAAGGAAATTCAATCGACATTATATGGCTTTAGCGAAAACATTTCCATTTGTTCTTATATTCCTAAGAAGAACAAGTCCGTTGTTATGTTGTCAACAATGCATTATGACAAAGATGTCCAGGTCCAAAAGAAAAACCTGCAATGATAATTGATTATAATAAATTCAAGGGAGGAGTCGACAACATGGACAAATGCCTTTCTGAATATTCTACCAAGAGGAAGACGAATAGATGGCCTTTAGCATTTTTTTTCAACATTTTGGACATAGCTGCATTTGCAGCTTTCAAAAATATAAGGAAAATAATTTGCAAAACTGCCAATCTACGGATTATAGACGCATATTTTTGCAACAATTGTCCGAACAACTAACGATGCCCGAGATTCAGAGACGTGCGGAAAATGTGCAAATAATGCGACACTTTGGACCACGCAGCGGAGTGGAAAGCATGTTAGGAGGGCCATTGATAGAATTATCTAAAAAAAATACCACTAAAGATGTAGAAGAACGTGATGTGTCCGGACGAATCAAACACAAAGGCAATTGTTATCTATGTGTAAAAAAACGATCAACGAGAAAATCGTGTTCTACTTGTAAAAAGCCAATTTGTGCGCTGCACAGTGTTATTAAAACTAGTTGTAATTCGTGTAATTAAATAGATGAACGTTTATGTAAAATGAATTATGTTGGGATTATGTTCAAATGAATTGACAATGATTCGAAGTAAAAAAACTTGAAATAAACATATGAAAATTTAAAAAAAAACGTAATAAGCATACTTATAGACCGTCAACATATATTTTTATACAACAAGGAAAACAACCAAAAGATTTTTACTTTTTGAAATTTTAAGATTTAGATTTAACTTTTGAAAGAAACGTAAGTAAAACTTATAAAAAGACATAAGCATCCACTCAAAACTTCCTGCAAGGCCGGTTGGGGTGTTGGAGTTACAACATATTTTTAATTGAAAAAAATATTGATAGGATTTTTAAAATTCTAATTTTACTACGATGTGTTAGTAAACATTATTATGAACCTATGAGACAGTTTTCATTCAAATCTAACAAGTAACTCAAAAGATATACGCTTTTAACCACGAAAACATCATACTTCCATACAAAATGTATGGCCTACCCGGGTAAGCGGTTGTACATGTGAAGGGTATGTAAAGTTAAATAATAAAAAAATACTCAAATATTTTTGATATTTTTATTTTGTAAACATGATTAGAAAACATCTGTTCTGAGGCATTTTAAAATTTGGTCTCGGTACGACTTCTCAACACAAAGATATTTTGGAATAAATATGCGAAACTTACCCGGGTAGGCGGTCGTACACATGACGGTTAAGCGCCACAACAGCTCGCGAGCATTGACCACACGCGTGAAAGAGATAGCGCTATGGAAGGAAAAAGCACGGACGACGGCTGACAGCGATTGGCCGTCTGACGCACCAACACATCCAAACTTTCGGCAGCGCGCTCAGGCGAGGGGTATGAGGCAGAGTCAGGGACGGGTAGCTCGAAACGCTGCTCGACAAATTTGCCGTAGGAGGGAAAAAGAAGGCATGAGAAAATGCGCGAAAGGGAATGATTTCTTCCGTCGCTTTGCACAGGGGGTTGTGTTGGGTTTGAAAATTCCTCATAAATTCAGCAGACTGCAAACTGGAAGGTTCTAGTTTTTTGCTTCATCGAGTATTGTGTTGCGACTGCTGGCTATTGCATTGGGTAGCAAGTTGTGGCGAAGCACAGCAGAAACAGTGGCGCGTTAAACGGTGGGCGGACTGGGCGGCCGCCAGGGGCCCCGGCGATCTAGGGGGCCCCGTCATTGTGGATGTTCGACTTCGTATCGATTATCTCCCCCCCCCTCCCCCCTCTGGATGGGACTTTTACCATCTATTTCAAAAAGACTCATTTTTAATTAATGCATTTTTCCCATCGCTTCACACACTGTATTTTGTCGAGGGCCTCGAACCGAAATACCGGGGCCCCATACTACTCAAAGCAGCACATTAAATGATCTAAGAAATCTGCCAATACTTGCATCAAAGTCGCAAGCGAAGAACGCTGCGACACGCGCGCACAGCTCAAATCAATACCTCATCATCGTTGTCGCAAAGTATTGGACAGAGCGAGAAACCATCAATTTTGCTGTATGGGTGGCCTGTGCACGAGCACCAAATCCAAAACCACGCAGAGCAACTTGCTGCTATAATGAAATGCACAGAACGCTGCGCTTAACTACCACCGAAAACCCGTTACACAACACAAGCATACAACACACCCAAGCAAAAATTTAAAGACCCCAAAAAACACAATATCAATACACCGACTCGTAGCCGGTAAAATTAGCAGAAAAATTGACTAACATCAAGCAAGCAACGGTGCTCCAGTGGGTAGAGGTTTCACTCGAGAAACGATTCCATCGATATCGATGTGTGCGCTTTTCAATTTGGCTGGAATGAAACGTGCCTGCGCTTGTCTGGGGCCCCTATATTGTTTTGCAGATGTGTGCCGAAAACAGACAGCTGTTTTCACCCGAAAAATGGTATTCACATCTCAAGCCTGAGATCGTGGAGCGTGCCTGCTTTTAACGATAAACCTTAAATTTTCACGCGGGGTCCTACTCAACTTTTGTGGTCAACTGACAAATAGGGGAAATCGGGAAGGGGTGGTATTCATATGTCCAAAAAGGAACTGGGCCATGTTAATATTAAAATGATGTTTTATCACTATTTACATACAACTTTTTGTGTGAAGACAAAATAAAAAACCGTTACAGCTATACTGAAGCCAAAACTCAAAGGTGGTTTACGGGGCCCAACGATTATGTGGACTCTTCGATGAAGGGGCCCCGTCGGTAAGGGCCCCGTCGGTAAGGAGGCCCCATCAATAAGGGGCCCCATCTATAAGGGGCCCCATCAATAAGGGGCCCCGTCCATTTGGTGTCTTGGTTTGGATGGTCCGCGCACGAGCTCACCAAAAAAACGCGGAGACACTTGCTGCTAAAATCCAATGCACGGAACGCAGAACAGCGCTGCGTTTAACCACATAGAAAACCCCTTGAAACAGCCACAATCACAAATCATACACAGACAAAAATTTAAAGGCCCCTAAACAAAATTTCAATACACCGGCTCGTAGCCGGAGAAATTCGCAGGAAAAATTGACACCAAGCTCGCGTTGCTTTAAGGCCGGGCTACATTGATCGTACTCGCAAGTGTAATTTTTATATTCACTAGCGCATCTGGCGGCGACCAGCGCAAGCTAGATGTGGGTATAATTTAAGTGCCAAAATTATTCATACTTGGTGTCTCATCAAGTTTCGACCAGGCAACCTGTTTGCCGTAGGAAATGTTGATAAACGTCCATAAATTGCAACAAAGTAGGCAGTTAATTGTTGTTGTTGGAAAAATCGTCATTCATACAAAGCGCTGGGCAACATTTTTCCCCATCTCCCAATCTCTATCCATCATTGGGTAAAATTATAGCCTCCTCGACCCAAAACGTTTTTTGACAGATAAATTATGCCAGCATCTAGCTTCAAACCCGCCACCGCTAGATGGCGGACGCGTTCACAAAAATTACACTACGGATTACGATCAATGTAGCCCGGCCTTTAAAAAGTCTAAAGGCCGGGCTACATTGATCGTACTCCGCAGTGTAATTTCGATTTTCACTAGCGCATCTGGCGGCGGCTGACCGAAGCATTTTGCCAAACAATTTGGGACTGCTCCAGAAAATACGTTATTTTTCCATGTTTTTCACTTAAATCGGAGGAGAAAAGTTTCGTAAAACGTAGATACACATGTTTTGCACGCATTGCATCCATTTTTGCAATGGAAAGCGATGGAAAATCACTTAAATTTGAGATCCGGCACGACCATTCCCCCGACGACCAAAAAAAGCTTTCACCAGCCGCCGCCAGATGCGGCCTTTAAGGCCGGGCTACATTGATCGTACTCCGTAGTGTAATTTTGATTTTCACTAGCGCATCTGGCGGCGACCAGCGCAAGCTAGATGTCGGTATAATTTAAGTGCCAAAATTATTCATACTTGGTATCTCATCAAGTTTCGATCAGGCTACCTGTTTGCCGTAGGAAATGTTGATAAACGTCCATAAATTGCAACAAAGTAGGCCGTTAATTGTTGTTGCTGGACAAATCGTCATTCATACAAAGCGCTGGGCAACATTTTTCCCCATCTTCCAATCTCTATCCATCATTGGGTAAAATTATAGCCTCCTCGACCCAAAACGTTTTTTGACAGATAAATTATGTCAGCATCTAGCTTCAACCCGCCGCTGCTAGATGGCGTACGCGTTCACAAAAATTACACTACGGAGTACGATCAATGTAGCCCGGCCTTAAGAAGGTCGTTTGGTCAACGGTGCTTCAGTGGGTTGAGGTTTCATTCGAGAAATGGTTAAATCGATGTCATTGTGTGCGCTCTTGGCTGTGATGAACCATCTTGTTCTTGTATACGGGGCCCTGTTACCACTTTGCGATTTTGTGTCGAAAGCAGACGGCTGTTTCACACGAAAAATGGTATTCACATTCCTGGCCTGGGATAATGGATTGTGTGTGTCTTTTAATGCAAAAACTAAAATTTTCATTCTTGGCCCTAATCGAACACATCAAATTTGTAACCGAAGAGAAGGGGAAATGGGAAAGGTTTCAGTTAGAAGGAAGGGGGGAAAGGTAAAAAAATACTCGAGGAACCTATGGACCATGTTCATTTATATATGGTTTTTATCGACTAATTCAATTTTTCGACTAATATCGACTAATTCAAGCCGTCTATTTTGTACCATCTTCAGATATATCCTAGAAACAATTTGAAACATGGAAGGAAGGGTACATTAAGAAGCGATATTGCGATTTTGCTTAATTGATTTTGAACTTTTTATGACTTATGCACCCTATGCTGCAGACTCTTAATTGAAGAATCTTTACAATTAATTTTGGTTATTGTAATTTAATAAAATGAATTTGAAACTTGCTTGGATGATATAATAATGTAAGAAAACCAATTACCAATCGCATTGTTTAAGAACATAAATATCATATCATTTTGTGTATTAACTGTAATAATATAATAATGTATGTGTAAAACAAATGGATTCTCCTGGCCCTCACCGCTCGATCATTTAGAAAGCCGCTGATCTAAAGCAGTGGTCTCCAACCTGTGGTCGGTGGATTACTTGAGACAAACATACTGCAATACAAGGTATTTCCAGTTACTTTCGAATGAAAATGTTGTTTTTCCCGCGTGCAAGAAGCTATCGCTCTGACCGATTGAAAATGAAGTGGCCGTAATTCGAAGAAAGACGGTACTTCAGTATTCATTGTAACTTCATGTTATGCTCACGATGACGATTTTAAATCAAATCGTCCGTATTATGAAACACGAGCTGGAAACTGTAATTAGGAAAGAAAATATCGTTTAGAACCATCGTTCTTGTCCATAAAAGACAAACGTAACTAGCTTAGCGAAAACGATAACTTTCCGACCTTTAACTTCTTTTGAGTATAGATAAAACCAACAACAACGATCATGGCAGGTCAGATTTGTTCGGATTTTCAGAATAGGACTAAGCCCATCCATCATCTATCGACTTCTCATTTAAGGAGTTTACTTATGTCCTCCTACCCAAGGTAAGCCCTCTAAACTCTAACGTCCTACAGGTTTTATGATCGCCTAGACCAGCTGTGTCAAACTCATTTCATCAGAGGGCCGCAAGTACAAATTTTCAGTGATTCGCGGGCCGCAATGTTGAGAATGAAAAATATACCCCAATATTTATGTAAAATACTTTTTTAGATTTTTATTGTTAATCAAATTGACTTTTTATACCCTTCGCTTCTTATCTGGAATGGTTTGTTATGTACAAATTCGCGATGTTATTTTTATATGTGCTCTTTTTTATACTAGAAAAAAAAATTTAATGTACTTTTAGTATTATTATTGAAATAGGATATTTTTCATTACTCGCGTTCTCTTACGGTAGTTCTGCTAGAAAATATCTGTCAAACACACTTTTTCACTGAAGTAGGGGAAGTCTTGCAGTCTGTGGTGAATCTTTTTCAAGCAATCCAAGCTATCCATCGCTGGATGAATAACAAAAATATTTGCTTGTGTAAACAGCTTTATTTTTCACAATTGTTGCTTTTATCGTACACGAGGGCTTTCTATCGTTTTTGTGTGTCGTAGGAGGTGCCGTTCTGTTCGCTGTAATTCCTATTTTATTGCAGTTCTTGTAGATTAGATTATTCCCCAACGGTTTCGAATGGCTCTAAACTGCTCTATTGGCTTCGAACGGCACCGAACGGAACTGTTGGTTTGATTTGGCTGGATTTGACGTCGGAATAGCTAAAATCGGAAATGGTTTTGAGCCGTGGATGCGATTCCGACAATCAATCAACTAGTTGTTGCAAAGTTTCCTAGTGCGTGTATCAAGTTATTTTCAATCCTTTTTCGTTTGTAGACAGTTGACGCAAATCTATTTTTCCATACAGAATGTGCAAGCGAGTGTGCACAATATTATGCTAATGGGGCCCTTTCCGTTGTTCGTTGGCTGAAATTTCAGCCTGTCAGCTGTTTGCATTGTATAGCAGTTTTCGAGCAGCTATCTAAGTGAGTATAATATAAATGTGGGCTTATCCCAAGGTGTATGAATTTAGAAGGCTGATTTTTTATCGCTTCTGCTTCTGAATGAAAATATTAGGAGTGTTTTGAGTATTCGTCAAGCCTCAAGAAAGCTTGTTTGAACAAATGATTTCACCCATCCTGTCAAAAAGTGATATTCAAATTTGGTTTTAAAAAACATACTATGAGACCACCTGGACTACATACACTTTGATTCTAGATTCCACCACGTGATCTCTTTAATGCACCTTGGGGTAAATGTAAACAACACCGTGTTTTCGAGCAGGTACTTGAATCTAATTCTAGCTTTGAGGCTAGAATATTCTAGACTGAAAATTGCAGGCTAGTTTTGTGTGTGGTTTTGTATGGAGTGTTTACATGATTTCAGCCTTCAACTGTCAAACTCCATACAAAAAACTGACTAGAATCGTGAAGGGCCCCAATATTCAGAATTTAATCGAAACATAATACGACTGAGCTTGCATTCGATTCAATGACTCTTAAGGGTCTCGATTGATATGTACGATTGTGTAGAATAAGTTTATGAGATGTTATGGGTACATTCATGTTAGTTTCGAAAAATATACCAAAAAAGGATTGTTCTGCTCTGGAAAATTAAATACACTTTAACAAATAGTAGTAACAGATTTATGGTCTGCAGTGCTTTTAGTAATTCTCAAAATATTCTCGTGGGCCGCATTCAGAATCGATGCGGGCCGCCAGTTTGACATACCTGGCCTAGACGATCAAGTGTCGAAAGTCCGCTTCGAAACAGTATCCACATTACCCACATTTTAACATACCACAAAGTCTTTCTGATATTACTGGTTGTTAAGTCATTGATATCGATTGAAAAATGGCAAAAAAAAGTATTGAAATTGGGGTTTTTATTGATGCGCGGGTGGCAGTCCATTCTGCTCATGTTCATATCTGTTTCATAAAGTTTTATACAGATGTGAACTGTATTTTGTCGAAACAAGTTTGTTGATTTGGTTTGCACTCACGGTAATCATGAAATTTCAGCAAGAACAGCAAAGTGGTGTGAAGATTTTTTCTCAACCAAAACGTTAATCCCGCAAGCCGAATACGCACCTAAAATTATCGGAGTGTCTGTAAGCGGTTACCAAATCAAATTTTTGTTCATCACGAGCAAGTGGGCATCGCAGTATATTTTCCTTTGAAGCTCAGACATGTCGTTTTGGCAGAATAAATAGCTGCATTTTCAGTAATTTGTTTTACTGATATTCATTACCATGTATTACTCAATAGCTTTCAGTAAAACTGTAACTGCAGCAAACTTATAAAATTTGTAGTGTATGATTTGTACACCCCCCCCCCCTCCACGCAATGGATTTGGTGAAGGGGGCCCGTCTACCATAACGCCTAGGGCCTCGGAGAGGCTTGACCCGCCACTGAGCAGAAAAGCAGAAAATAATAAAAAATCTTTTCGTTCAAAGAGTTTGTACGTGTTTTTCGTATCCGTGAGAAGAAACGTGAGTAGTATATGAGTACAGTGCTGATTTTTTAATATATTAATAGCATTTCTATTTGTTTAAAGCAATATCTAATTATGCCATTCTCAATAGTGCGAACCCGTGGGCCTAAAGGGTACGCTGAATTAAGCAGTGTTCCTGATTCCTGGGTTCAAGGCACTAGCCATAAAAAAACATATCTGTTTTGGCCTAACGTTAAAGGACTAACATACAGCATCTAATAACGAATGATAATAGTGTTCCGGAAGAAGGATGGACGAAACAGGAGTGTCCGATTAAGCGGTAAGGATTATCGTGCGAAGCTGCTGACTGCACTATAATGATCATGTCCGGCGAATCATCTACAGATGATCTTCCGGAAAGGAACCGATATTAGCTAGGTGTAAGGAAACAACTTCATACGCTAATATGTTTTCAACAAGAATTGTGGAAAACTCTTTAACTCCAATCCGCGTCGAGAATGAAATTGACATCTCCTCACTACCTATGTCGCCTCTTACACCAAGTTTTTCAGAAGGGGATGAAAATGTTGGTTCAGTTGTGGTAGTCCCAGAAGAAGTTTCACGTGACAAGACGATAAAAGAAATACTAGAGGCCCAAACTAGTATGTTGATAGAGCTTCGTAATGAGCAAAAGCAGATTTTAAAGAACAAAGAAAATAGTGAGTCGTATCGGCATGATCGAAGTACCATCAAATACTTCACTTAATCATACCGAAGTAAGTACTACTAATCTTACTAGTTTTGACCATCCATTCGTAGACAATGCCGAAGATCTGGAAAAAATTTGAAAAAAGATTTAGATGAGGAAGAATATTTAACGCAAGTAGTAAGCTTATTGAAACAAAAAATTATTGATAAAGATATAAAAAAACATAATGTTAGCAACCCTTGCTGCCCTTTTCGATAGGAGTTTCTTAACAAAGTGCACATGGACAGGTATTTCTAAATCAGGAACTAAAATACCAATGCACCAATTTAAAATGTAGTAAAACTTTTTAAATGCATAGGAAGTACTAACCTTGTGCCAGTCACAGATGAAACTGTACGAGGTTTCTTCATGAATAAATTGAAACACGAATTAGAACGATCTAAGGCCAAAGGTCTACACACATCAACAAGCCGTAAAAGAAAATTAATATAAATTCATGTCTACATTGAAGAAACATAAAACCATTCATTTATTTGCCTTACTTACTGTTGAAGCAAAATAATACGATGCTAGGAACTAGGGGCGTCATATAGTGCGAGCGTAGTGAAAACAATACTAAGAACTCTGAATTTCGTTTGTATAGAAATGCGCCAATGTGCACAGTATGAACAGTATGCTCGCAAGTGGGATGAAAAGTGAAACAAAAGACAATTGTTTGCGCCAAGGCACGTGCGCGCTTTTGGTGGCCGATCGGCCTTTCTTATAATTTTCGATGTTAAGCGACAAACCAGATGTAGCATATCTGCTATACAGAACTTATATAATACACACTATCAGCTATAGACACATTGTAACACACTTCGGAAAGCCAAATCACACAATTGCGACACGTTCATTATAACACATCAGCAAATCAATCCACACCTTAGAACACACCCAGACCATACCGTTCATAGAAAAAAAACACATTGAGACACATTTATCGAAAACAACCGAAACGCTCAACATAAGCAATTCAAGCGTTACTGCGGCAAAGTGGACAAACAGAGAACGCATAGCAACTTATTGCTAAAGCGCAGTGTAGGCAAAGATCGACGAACGCACTCGTTCTTTGGCTAGAACAGTTGAAACTTTCCAGAACCTTCGTAAAATCACTAAAACGCAGCATAGGCACATAATGATAGACACCTCACTCCAATAAAATGTATTAATTGTACCTCATATCAATAACCTTTAATTAGGACAAAAACACATTCCAAAACCAAATGTACAAAACTTATTGAGTATAAATAAAACCAAATCCGACCGTGGCAGGTCAGATTCGTTCGGACTGCCAAGATAGGACGTTACGCTTCCTAATACTTCGCCTTCCAACTTATTTCAAGAGTTTAGTTATGTCCCCCTACCCAAGGTAAGGCTTCTAAACTCCAACGTTTCCAGTAAGGGAAACCTCTAAAGGTTTCTATGATCGCCTGGACGATCAAGTGTTGAAAAGTCCGCTTCGAACAAAAGTGTTATTCCACCTCGGCTCATGTCAGTAAAAACTGACCTACCGCGACGGTACTTGAGGTACAGCTGTACGCTCATCATATGGCGACCGTAGCTATCGCCTAACCCATTACATGGCGACCGTGACCATAATCTGCAATCGACGGGCAGAAGTTAAAGTAAAAATTAAGTAAAATGTGATACGTACAACGGTAACGTAAAGCGTAAGTGTCGTGTGACGAACCAAAAGTATTGTGACCATAACCGGCTATCGACGGAAAGTGAAAAAAAAAGTGTCAAATGTGCATTTTTTTACGGAACATTCATCAACGCAGCTGGGGCAAGTAACCCATATGTAAACAAAAAAACAATAACGGTGAAAGAACAGCTACAAGCAAGTTCGGTGCAGTGCAAAATAAAAAATAAAAACATTTAGTGCAGTGTAAGTGCAAATGAATGTTAACTGATGAACAAACATTATCCGTACACAGTATTGTAAGAACCATCCAATGTGTAAAAACGTATGAACGCTCTTGCGATCGATTTACCAAGTAGAGTAACGTTGAAATGAGAAACGATGAAAGCTTAAAAAAATGCTAACTTTTCACAATAACCCACAGTACAGCACAGATTTATAAAATGGGTAACGACGCATCAAACCCTAAAGCTAATGTCAATGGTGATAATGATCTTACCATTATTCAAACACAAAATGTTCACTCAGAGCAGCATGAAACCCATGAGTTAAAACTGAACCTGGTGCTGATACTTCTTGCTATCATACCATGCAAAAGTAATTAAAACCGTTTCAAAATATTGAAAACTCTAGCAAAACGTGATGCAATCAATAACATGCAACTTCCTATATAATATAACTCATTTTGGTAATCTATACGATTCGTGGAGCAAGTGATATGGAATAATAAAAAGCAGTGCAAAACAAGTTTTGGCCAGCGAGATTGAAAGGAACAGCCGTTCCCAACGTGGAAGACAAAAGACAAGGCGAGCTCACTGCCCAATCTGGATTGGGCAGGCGAGAATGGACAAGTGTCCCAACCCCGACAAGACATCGAGCGACGAATGATGACACCGTAGAACATCAAGCACCGATTCAACACCAAGCACCGGTAACGAGCAACAACAAAAAATACATGCTATGTATTTAAACAAGGTACCGTAAATATGCAATTTTACTGATGAGGCTGCATAAATATGCAAAAACTATTCGAAAATATAGAAATATTAGATAGAATTTATGAACAGGTGAAACAGCTGAACAAATGTTATAGGCTTTGCGCGTCAACAACATTAAGGATAATACTAAGGAAATATACGACGAAATACAAGAACTCCTACGAAAGCACGAATCGTATATTAAAGATGAATATTAACGAAGCTAATTAAAAAGAGTAGATACATATACTACGAATAAATAAGTGCATAAAAATACATTTCGAAAGACATCCAGATTCATTAAATACGAAATTATCAGAGAAACAATTTGACATAACAATAGAAACGAAACCTGACAAAATGGCGGACATTATGGAATTAATTAAAATCACCACTTCTCTCATATCGAAGTATGATGGTAATGAGAAGGATTTGAAAGGTGTGGTATCAAACTTAAATGTATTAAAGAAAATAGTAAAGCCAGCAAATAAAGAAACAGTAATAGAACTGGTACTAGGACGTCTTACAGGAAAAGCGCGAATTGTCGTAGGGGAAACCCCAACCTCAATTGAAGAAATAGTAAGCAAATTACAAAACAGGTGCAGCATAAAGGTAACACCAGAGATCATAGTATCAAAAATGGACAATACTAAACAGACTGGAACGATAGAAGACTTTGGCAGCGTTATTGAAAAATTAACACAACAACTAGAAGAAGCATATATTGCAGAAAGATAGCGCCAGAAGTAGCCGAAAAAAGGCAACTAAATCAGGAATCAGTGCATTGAGTTATGGACTTAAAGATGGCGAGACCAAAATTATAATGAGATCGAGTAAATTTGAATCCTTGCATGAAGCAATAGAGCAAGCAGTAAAGTTGGAGCTAGAAGACAAAACGAAAAAGGGAAGGAATGATCAGACAAAGATCCTATATTCAAACGCTACCAGGAACAATAGAGGGTATGGAAACAACTACCAGGGAAGGAACAATTTCAACAATTCCCAAATAATAATAGGTTTCAAACACAAAACCCACCCAGGTTCCACCCATAAGATATGGACAGAACAACAACCGAAATAATAATAACTTCAGATATAACAACAATAACAATACTAACAACAACAGAAATCAGCAGCCAAATCGGCAAAATAATTCCAATAGAAATCAGTACGTACAATCCAGTCAGAGGAATAATAGCAATGGGCAAAATACTCGAGCGCCTATTCATAATACAGTAACAGCAGAAGAACAGAATAATTTTTTAGCCCACTCTCAAGCATCAGAAAATACCAGAAAATACCAGCATCAGAAAAATCAGTGTTTATGGTTAGTATAGCATAAACACTGATGCAGATAATTTTGTTAAAGTTAAAATAGAAATTGCAAAGGAAATCTATAGCACACTCATCATAGATACAGGAGCAACCGTATCCGTTCTTAAAGCTAGTAAATTAAACCAGGTTGCAAGATCAATACATCTAAAAAATTAACTTTGATAAGCTCTAGTGACCATGAATCAGAGACTTTAGGAACTGCTATGACAACAATTCACTTTGGCGATTATTCCATTGTACACGAATTTCATATAATAGAAGACGTAGAATCCATTTTTTCTGACGGACTGTTAGGAAAAGACTTTATAAAGCAATACATCTGTGCTTTACAATTATTGTTGATTATGTTAATTGGATGATTTACGTCTCATCTGATAACGGATTGATTTCACATCCAATAGAAGACAATGTAAATGGAAATTATATTTTACCAAAACGAAGTGAAGTAGTACGAAAAATAACCATACCAAACTTGACAGAAGATTCAATCATCTTATCACAGGAAATCCAACAGGGAGTATTTTGCGGAAACACAATAGTCTCCAAACGTAATCAGTATATCAAATTCATTAATACCACAGATAAAGATGTTTCTTTGAGATAAAATCTTACAAACCAGAAATCGAACCTTTAGCAGATTATGAACAGCTACAGAGAAAATCAAACACATCTAGGGAACGAATACAGAAAATTCATAACAAAATTCATGTAGAAAATATTCCACAAATAGCAAGAGAAGAATTAGAAAATCTTATCACAAAATTCTCGGATATATTTTGTTTAGAAGATGAACTGGTCTGTACTAACAATTTTTATACCCAGGAAATCTCATTGAAAGATAACATTCCTTCTTATATACCAAATTACAAGCAAATACATTCACAAACTGAGGAAATGCAATCGCAGGTAGAAAGATGTTAAAAAATAATATTATTGAACATTCTGTTTCGTCATATAATTCACCGATACTATTGTACCGAAGAAATCAGTTGAAGACAAGAAGAAATGGCGTTTTGTAGTGGATTTCGGCAGTTAAACAAGAAATTTTACCAGACAAATTCCCTTTACCCCGCATAGACACGATACTTGATCAGTTAGGAAGAGCCAAATATTCAGCACATTGGATTTGATGTCAGGGTTTCATCAAATCAAGCTTGATAAAATTCTAGAAAATATACAGCTTTTTCCACACTACAGGCCACTATCATTTACACGAATGCCATTTGGACTCAACATTAGCCCAAACAGCTTTCAAAGAATGATGGCTATCGCTATGGCTGGTTTAACACCAGAGCTAGCATTTGTATATATAGATGATATTATAGTTACTGGATGCAGTGTACGGCATCATATCAGTAATTTAGGTAAAGTTTTTGATAGACTAAGAAAGTATAACCTTAAACTAAATGCAGAGAAATGTTGTTTCTTCAAAACAGAAGTAACGTATCTAGGTCAAAAAAAAACAGATAAAGGAATTTATCCGGACGACGCGAAGTTTGATACGATTAAAAACTTCCCGATTCCTACTAATGCTGATGAAGCAAGACGTTTTGTCGCATTTTGTAATATTATCGTAAATTTGTACAGAATTTTGCAAAGATAGCTAAACCTATTAATAATTTGATTAAGAAAGATGTTAAATTTGCATGGACATCAGAATGTCAAGCAGCTTTCGATACATTGAAACAAAGCTTACTCTCACCCACAATTTTACAATATCCAGATTTTAAAAAACAATTCATTATTACGACAGACGCATCGGATATGGCATGTGGTGCAGTGTTATCACAAATAACAGATGGAAACGATTTACCAGTCGCGTTTGCTAGTAAAAGTTTTACACCAGGAGAGAAGAATAAGCCAATTATAGAGAAAGAGCTTACAGCTATACATTGGGCAATTAATTATTTTAAACCTTATGTATATGGTCAAAAATTTATAGTTAGAACAGATCATAGACCATTAGCATACTTATTTGGTATGAAAAATCCTACTTCTAAACTGACTAGAATGAGACTAGATTTAGAAGAATTGACTTTGAAATAGAATATTTAGCAGGTAAAGCTAATGTTGCGGCAGACGCACTATCAAGAATAATCCTTAACTCGGATGACCTAAAGGCATCAATACCAAAATCCAAAACGATTTTAAAGGTCAATATGAGAGCCATGGTTAAGAAAATAACGTGTGAAACTGATACAAATAAAGATAAACCAATCGCAACAACAGGGACTGATCACCCCGCGATGTGGAAAACAGAAATACTTTCAGAAGTGAGAAAGGTATTGAAAATATGTACGCAAAGAAATAAGAACAACGTTGAATTCATTATATACAACCATTCATATGGTAAAGCACTAGGAAAATTTCTTTTGAGAAAGATGTAAATGGAAGTCAAGCATTAGAGTTTGCTCTTCTAGAAATGTGCAAAATCGCGAGCAATATGGAAGAAAATAAGCTAGCGTGGTCAGAAGAAGACCATTTATTCAAAGAATATTCCCAACAAATATATAAGGAAATCGCCAACAGAGCCATTACACAAGTTTGAAATAATCCTGTTTACTCCAACTAGATGGATAACACACAGAGAAGATAGGCTGAGAATAATTTCAGATATAATATGACCCCTTCGGGAGGACTATAGGCCAGTACAGACTGTACCATAAAATAAGGGAAAAATACAAATGGAAAAATATGAAAGATGATATCAAGACATACGTACGAAATTGTAAGGCATGCATAGTTAATAAGACAACTAGACATACTAAGGAAGACACAGTTGTAACTACAACACCGACAAAACCTTTTAACATAATATCAATCGACACAGTAGGACCACTAACAAAAAACTAACAAAAACACAGGTATGCAATAACCATACATGTGACAAAAAAATACGTAGTAGTAATACCTATCCATAACAAAGAAGCAAATACTGTAGCAAGAGCATTGGTAGAAAACTTTATTCTTACATTTGGAAC
>NW_024428464.1:25000-27841 GCF_017562075.2 Anopheles merus | reverse complement strand
GCGCTGCTTACCAAACTTTGAACGCGGTAACTTGCACTCGGCGCTGACATGCACGGCAAAACCTCAGTCTTGATATGTGCGGGGATTCCTTAAGGTTCTCTCTCCCGGAGATCGTCACTATCCGGGACGTACATTCATTTGTACCTGCATTTGCGTAAGCTTATGTAGAGAGCATATCAGACGGGATGTGTGTGTTGGTGGTCGAGTGCGTGCATACCAAACTTTGAACGCGGTAACTTGTACTCGCGCCTACACGCACTCCCCTAACTTGGTGCTTGGCCGTTCTTACTATTGGTCTTGATATGTGCGGGAGTTCCTTAAGGTTCTTCCCCCGAGATCGTCATTATCCGGGACGTACATTCATTTGTACCTGCAATTAGCGACGCTTTTTGTAAGAGCATATCAAGACGGGGGAGGTTATGTTGGAGTCGAGTGCGCTGCTTACCAACTTTGAACGCGGTAATTTGCACACCGGTCGGCTCCGCCATGGACACTTCCCTACTTACGGGTTAAGTTGTGAGTTATATTCAGTGTTTAATACACGTCTCGCAGAGAGACAGGTGATTGGCCGTTCTTAACTATTTGTCTTGATATGTGCGGGGAGTCCTTAAGGTTCTTCCCTCCCAGAGATCGTCACTATCTGGGACGTACATTCATTTGTACCTACATAGGCACACTCGCTTTTTGTAGAGAGCATATCAAGACGTGAAGGGTTATGTTGGAGGTTGAGTGCGCTGCTTACCAAACCTTGAACGCGGTAACTTGTACTCGGCACCGACATGGACACTTCCAAACCAAGGATGAGTTGTGAGTTGTACTAAGAGAAACAGGTAATTGGCAGCGTTACCTATAACTTGATATGGTGCGGGGAGTTCCTTAAGGTTCTTCCTCCCAGAGATCGTCCACTATCTGGGACGTACATTAATTTGTACCTGCATTAGCGCACGCTTTTGTAGAGAGCATTCAAGACGTGAGGGTTATGTGGAGGTCGAGTGCGCTGCTTACCAAACTTTGAACGCGGTAACCTTGTACTCGCACCGACATGGACACTTCCAAACCCAAGGAATGGTTGTGATTTTACTAAGAGAAACAGGTATTGGCAGCGTTACCTATAATTCTTGATATGTGCGGGGAGTTCCTTAAGGTTCTTCCTCCCAGAGATCGTCCCTATCTGGGACGTACATTAATTTGTACCTGCATTAGCGCACGCTTTTGTAGAGAGCATATCAAGACGTGAAGGGTTATGTTGGAGGTCGAGTGCGCTGCTTACCAAACTTTGAACGCGGTAACTTGTACTCAGCACCGACATGGACACTTCCAAACCCGGAATGAGTTGGAGTTTTACTAAGAGAAACAGGTAATTGGCAGCGTTACCTATAATTCTTGATATGTGCGGGGAGTTCCTTAAGGTTCTTCCTCCCAGAGATCGTCACTATCTGGGCGTACATTTTTGTACCTACATTGGCGCACGCTTTTGTAGAGAGGCAGAGTCAAACGTGAAGGTTAGTTGGAGGTTTAGTGCGCTGCTTACCACACTTTGAACGCGGTAACTTGTAATCGGCCACCGACATGGACACTTCCAAACCCAAGAAGAGTTGTGATTTTCTAAGAGAAACAGGTAATTGGCAGCGTTACCTATACTTCTTGATATGCGGGGAGTTCCTTAAGGTTCTCCTCCCAGAGATCGTCACTATCTGGGACGTACTTAATTTGTACCTACATTGGCGCACGCTTTTGTAGAAGCATATCAAGACGTGAAGGTTATGTTGGGGTCGAGTGCGCTGCTTACCAAACTTGAACGCGGTAACTTGTACTCAGCACCGACATGGACACTTCCAAACCCAAGGAATGAGTTGTGAGTTTTACTAAGAGAAATAGGTATTGGCAGCGTTTACCTATAATTCTTGATATGTGCGGGGAGTTCCTTAAGGTTCTTCCTCCCAGAGATCGTCACTATCTGGGACGTACATTAATTTGTACCTGCATTAGCGCACGCTTTTGTAGAGAGCATATCAAGACGTGAAGGGTTATGTTGGAGGTCGAGTGCGCTGCTTACCAAACTTTGAACGCGGTAACTTGTACTCGCACCGACATGGACACTTCCAAACCCAAGGAATGAGTTGTGAGTTTTACTAAGAGAAACAGGTAATGGCAGCGTTACCTATAATTCTTGATATGTGCGGGGAGTTCCTTAAGGTTCTCCTCCCAGAGATCGTCACTATCTGGGACGTACATTAATTTGTACCTGCATAGGCCACGCTTTTGTAGAGAGCATATCAAGACGTGAAGTGTTATGTTGGAGGTCGAGTGCGCTGCTTACCAAACTTTGAACGCGGTAACTTGTACTCGGCACCGACATGGACACTTCCAAACCCAAGGAATGAGTTGTGAGTTTTACTAAGAGAAACAGGTATTGGCCGTTTACCTATAATTCTTGATATGTGCGGGGAGTTCCTTAAGGTTCTTCCTCCCAGAGATCGTCACTATCTGGGACGTACATTAATTTGTACCTACATAGGCACACGCTTTTGTAGAGAGCATATCAAGACGTGAAGGTTATGTTGGAGGTGAGTGCGCTGCTTACCAAACTTTGAACGCGGTAACTTGTACTCGGCACCGACATGGACACTTCCAACCCAAGGAATGAGTTGTGAGTTTTTACTAAGAGAACAGGTAATTGGCAGCGTTACCTATAATTCTTGATATGTGCGGGGAGTTCCTTAAGGTTCTTCCTCCCAGAGATCGTCACTATCTGGGACGTACATTAATTTGTACCTACATTAGCGCACGCTTTTGTAGAGAGCATATCAAGACGTGAAGGGTTATGTTGGAGGTTGAGTG
>NW_024428464.1:0-17500 GCF_017562075.2 Anopheles merus | reverse complement strand
GGTGCTGGGGGAAGAGATCGGACACAATGTGTTCGAGCCTGTCCCGCTCCGTCTCGGGTGGCGTCCGTCCACCACGGAGGTGGGACAGAACGACGAGATATCCGGCTCCGAACACATTCTCTTCGGCGATGTCGATCAGCTTCTGGAACGAGTTCCGCTTGCTGGCCTTAATCGCCTTCCCCAGCTCCGCCCTCGCTGTACGATGTTGTGCTGCGGCGATGCTCCGCTCTTGCAGGTCGCTGGTCTGCTGCATTCGATCACGGGCGCGTTCGCAGTTCTCTCGCAGCAGCCTGAGCAGCGGCGTCCACCAGAACAGGTCACGATGGGGGTCACTGTGCGACGTTGTAACCCGCTGCATCGTTTTGTCGCACGCGGCGAGCATGATCTCGACCATGCGTTCATGACTCACCGCCCGTTCTGAGAACCGCTCGTCCAGCAGCGTCGACAGGAAGGCTCGCTGCGAGAACTGCGTCGCCTTGTACCGCCGACCCGCGTGTCGAATGCGTCCCTGCTGTCTTCTCGATGGTGGTGAAGGCTCGTTTGCGACGGGAACTGTGGTGCCGACTGTGTACGTGATGTACCGGTGGTCGGAATACGAGTACTCACCGCACACGTTCCACGTTCCCGGCTGCGCGATGGTTGGTGTCGCAAACGCTACATCGACGATGCTTGCTGTTGCCGCTCCGTTGCCGTCAAAGGTGTTCGTCGTGCCCTGGTTTAAAACCACCAGGTCTAGCTGCTGTATGGCGCTAAACAGCTCTTCCCCCCTCTCGCTGTTGCGCTCGCTTCCCCATTCCACATGCCAGGCGTTGAAGTCGCCGGCTATCACGACTTGTGAATGGGTAAGCGCTTCGAGCTGCACCGCTTCGATGAAGCGCTCGAACTCGTCGGTAGGCTGACGAGGTGGTGCGTAGCAGCTGAGGAATGTGGTGCCGCCGATCTCGGCAGCGACGAGTCCCGGTGTGTTGCTGCACCAAATTCTCTGTAGGGGAAGCGACCCAGTAGCGACGATGGCGACCTTTTTTGAGCAGTCAAAGGCCCATCGACCGTTGTTAACAGGCGGCCGATACAGCTCCGACAGCAGCAGCACGTCCACTTTCTTCTCTCGGGCAGTTTGGAGGGCAATATCCTGGGCCCTCTCCCCTCTGCCCAAGTTGACCTGCATTACTCGCAGTTGTGGGGTCATTGTGGAGCCGACCGGGCGCAGTCAGGGTGTCCAATTGTGTGTGGACCACCGCACTTGAGGCACTTTAGCTGAGAAGTGCATACTTTCGCCATGTGCCCAACGACGCCGCAGCGTATACACATGTTTTGCCGATCGTCGGGTGAACGGCAGTCATGGGCCCGGTGACCCAGCTCGAGGCAGCGATAGCAGCGCACACGCTCTCGAGGGGTCGGTGGCGCGGCTCTGATTTTGCTGACGCAAAAGCCCAGCTTAATCTTAGTGCCGTCGAGTTCCTTCGCAAACTTCGCGGGCAGTCGCACGTGCGCGCGTTGGGTGCCATCCGTCATCTTTGTCATCGTTGTGGACACAATTCCCGCTCCCGACTCGAACTTGCTGTCGAGCAGCGAAGTCAAATCGTCTTCTCGGGCAAGCGGGTCGACGTCATGGACGACAACTGTCGTCATTTCTGTGACGTGCCGGCACACTCCAGCACTGCCCACGATGGCTCGAACCTGTTGCAGCATATACTGCGCATTCGCCTTGCGGCTTAGCGTGAGTCGCAGCAACGCCTTACTGGTGCGACGGCCCAGGACGACGTGGTCCTTAAGCGGCTTGTATAGCTCGTCAGTCCTGACTGCCGTTTGAACAAGCAGCAGGAGGCTCTCCCAGTCCTGACCTTCGTTGGGCGAAACCTCAATAAGCTCGGGCTTGGCCGGCTTTCGCTGCTGTGTTCGCTGTTGCTGAGGTCGCTGCTGCTGTTGACGCTGCTGTTGTGGACGCTGTTGCTGTGGACGCTGTTGCTGCTGCTGCGGCTGCTGCGGCTGTTGCTGCTGGTGCTGCGAGCGCTGCTGCTGCTGTCGCTGCTGCCGGAGCTGTGGTGGGACATAGCGCTCACCTTGCTGCTGCTGCTGTTGCTGCTGCTGCTGCTGCTGCTGCTGCTGCTGCTGTTGCTGCGGTTGGCGTTGCCGCTGGGACGGGTGGCCTCTTACCACCGTTGTCCAAAGCTGCTGCTGCAATTGCTGCTGCTGCTGTTGTTGTTGCAGCTGCTGCTGTTGCTGCTGCAGTCGTGGGGGAAGCTGCTGCTGCCTCTGTTCGCGTCGAGGCAAACTTTGCTGCTGCTGCTGCTGCTGTAGCTGCTGCTGCTGCTGCTGCTGCTGCTGCTGCTGCTGCTGCTGCTGCTGCTGCTGCTGCTGCTGCTGCTGCTGCTGCTGCTGACGCTGACGCTGCTGCTGACGCTGCTGCTGCTGCTGCTGCTGCTGCTGCTGCTGCTGCTGCTGCTGCTGCTGCTGCTGCTGCTGCTGCTGCTGCTGCTGCTGCTGCTGCTGCTGCTGCTGCTGCTGCTGCTGCTGCTGCTGCCGTTCTCGTTCGCGCTTCCTCAGCCGCTGTTGGCGCTTCCGGGCCGTTTCCCGGTTACCGCCTTGCCCCGACGACTGCTGGAGGGTTGCGTTCGCTGCAGTCTGCAGCTCAAGCACCGAACGAGTGCCCGTGAGCAGCAGCTCGTTCTCGCGGCGGAGTGCCGCGTTTTCCTCGCGGCAAAGTCGCAGCTCCTCCAGCGCCGTCGTTAGCTGGGCGCCGATGCTTTGAAGCTGTGCCATCAGCAGGGCACAACTTCCCGCGTCGATGGGCCCAGCAACTACCGCGTTGCCCGGGACAGGGGATGCCGTTGGTGTTGGCTGTGCTGCTGCTGGTGGCTCCAGGTCCATGGCCGCCTCCGCTGCCTCACACTCCGACGCGGGTTCCGGCATCGCGATGATGGTGCTATTCAGCTCGTCGTCGTCGCTTGAATAGCACACATCCATCATCGGTGTGGCCGGGCGCTCGATGGGTTGTGGCTGCATCACAGCCACCGACCCTTTTCTTGACCGCAACTGGTACGGCCCACTCACTTGTGGGGGTTGGGCCTCGTCGCCCATCCCCTGCGTTGTTGAATCACTTTCCCGTTCGTGCGCGCACCTCTTTATACGAGGGTATGGACGCAGCCCGTCGCACTCTGCGTTGAACGCGCGACACGAAACGATACACTACACTCAAGGCTGGCAACACTGCCGCAAGCGTTTTCGACCAAGCTGGCCACACTGCTGGGTAGCCGGGCAAGTGCCAATGTCAGCAAACACTTGCCCGTTCAGCTGGGGCTACCCGTTTCGGAGTGGTGCACAGATGAAATTTTGGCCACCTGTCAAAAACTGGCAACCCTGAAACGGCCGAAAATGGCCACGATGGCAGCACTGGCAGATAGCCGGGGCGATGCTGATTCCAGCGAGCACTTGCCCGTCCGGATCCGACCAGTGGTTCCAGAGATAGACCAGTTTTAATTTTGACAGGTGGCGCCCTCTAGTACTTTGGTGGTGCAGTTAGACGTCACGAAACTGGAAATTGCACTGCTCGCTTATTTACCGTCCGATTTGGACGTCCGGGTAGTCCAGCCAAGCCGAATTTCCCCGCGCACCCGTTACACACGTCTCCTGAATTTTTCCGATTTTCCCGGAAAAGTTATTCCGGAAAAACACTATTTTTCGTGGAAAATCGCTCGTAGCTTTTCACAGGCTTTTCCGATCCGCGATTTTCACAAACCGGCGGGTTGGTCTTTCATGGCCCTACCGTTTGGCGTTGGAATTTTCCGGATCGGGCAATTTTCCGACGAGATATGGCCGGAAAAGCGCGTGCACATACACTTTTTTGTTTTTCCGATTTTCCGGAAAATTTTTGGCATGCGCCCAGAGGACGGCGGCTCCGCGGGTTACCAACAAAAATTTTCCAAATCGGCCCACAATTTTCCAACTTACGGCACTTTTTGGGTTTGCACTGTATGCCTGTGACGTCACGCCCCGTACGGCCGTTGCTGACGTCACAGCAAATGACCGTTGGTCAAGGGGGGGCAGCCGCTGACGTCACAGCCGTTGACCGTTGGTCCAGGGGGGGCAAGATTTTCGTCCAAGCCCGGCCGGCACGTGCCAAGGTCAACCAAGGGCAAAACTTTGCGCAAACACGTCTGGACGAACCGTATATTGTGTACACTTTACTATAGGAAAAATTACCACCCGCGATCCTGGTCGTAATTTTCCACGGATTTTCACCACACTAACACTCGTCAACGGGGCTCGTCAGCCCGCGTCTTTTGACGTATTTTTTGTAAAAATCCGTTCACTTTTAGGCACTTTTTTAAATACTTAAGTATTTAATTTATACACTTTTTGCACTCTTAATAACTTTGTCAAACTTCATTTCGCGCGGACACTCGATACGTCGTTGAGTTTGTCTTGCCAAGACGCTTCGAACGAAATGTCGTTTTCGAAAATCGGACCATTTTTTGTTTATGAACTTTTTTCAAAAAAATTTTGCATATGGCCGGAGGACGGCGGCTCCGCGACTTACAGGGATAACTGGCTTGTGGCCGCCAAGCGTTCATAGCGACGTGGCTTTTTGATCCTTCGATGTCGGCTCTTCCTATCATTGTGAAGCAAAATTCACCAAGCGTAGGATTGTTCACCCTTTCAAGGGAACGTGAGCTGGGTTTAGACCGTCGTGAGACAGGTTAGTTTTACCCTACTGGTGTGTGCTTATAGTCGCTATCTTAACGGAATTCCTGTGCAGTACGAGAGGAACCACAGGTACGGACCACTGGCTCAATACTAGTCCGACCGGACTTTGGTATGACGCTACGTCCGCTGGATTATGCCTGAACGCCTCTAAGGTCGTAGCCAATCCGAGCTGATAGCGCTTCTCAAACCCATTAGGTGTTCGGAAGCTAGCGGGCCTAACAACCCTCTGAGATCCGTTGGAGTCTGCCTTCGCAGCCCGGCGTCTCATCCCGCTATACCTAGGCCGCAATGAGTGGAGTTCGCTGCACGTGTTAGTACCGTAACTGGGAACGCCGTTGGCTTGAGCTCTGCCCAACGTGGATATACCTAGTTTCGACACCTATCAACCGCCCGCAAACGACGGGACTTCAGGCTGGGAGCTGCGAGTTGTAGAGATGCGTTCGCATCGATCCTCTCAGGCGACCCATGCTTGGTGGTTTGTCCGTGTGCCCCTTCCTCGATGTGCGCAAGCGCGTCTTGGTCTGGGGACCACGTCGACACAGGGGATACTTTTGTGAGAGCAAGAGTGTACTTGGTTGAGTGTAGCAAGGGATTGCGTGCCCCTTCCTCGATGGCGTATTTAACCATCTTGGTCTGGGGACCGTGGTACCGTGCTCTGGTGAAGCTTGGTGCGTGCTCCTTCCTTGTCAGACGAGTGACTTGACTTGGTCTGGAGACCGTTCCTTTACACTAGTGGACAAGAGTTGGCTCCTTCTCCGTGTCAGACGAGTGACTTGACATGGTATGGAGCGGGACACGTAACACTGGTGAGCTTGTCAGCGTGCCTCCTTCTCGACTTGATTGTCTTGATGTGAGGACCGTGCGACCCACACCAGTACAGTCATACGGACTACCCATACCCTAGCGTTGAAGCTTGGCTACCTTCATCGTCAAGGGAGTGGGTTGGTCACTGGTGAAGCTTGGTGCGTGCTCCTTCCTTGTCAGACGAGTGACTTGACTTGGTCTGGAGACCGTTCCTTTACACTAGTGGACAAGAGTTGGCTCCTTCCGTGTCAGACGAGTGACTTGACCATGGTATGGAGCGGGACACGTAACACTAGTGAGCTTGTCGGCGTGCCTCCTTCTTGACTTGATTGTCTTGATGTGAGGACCGTGCGACCCACACCAGTACGTATACTGTACACTCATTATGGCTCTACCTTGTCCTGTTCATGAAGTGCTTAATGCAGCCATGGACTAGGTAATGGGTACTGGTGAAGCTTGACTTAGGCTCCTTCCTTGTCAGACGAGTGACTTGACTTGGTCTGGAGACTAAGGCTTTACATTGGTGGACATGCATCGTGCTCCTAGCTTGTCAGACGAGTGACTTGACATGCTGTGGAGAAGGTTGCTTAACACTGATGAGCTTGTCGGCGTGCCTCCTTCTTGACTTGATTGTCTCGATGTGAGGACCGTGCGGACCACACCAGTGAGTCATATAAGTACACTCGTAGTAAGCTTTTGTTCACCTTGTCTGGTCTGTGTTGTGCTCGACCGCCTTCACGGACAATGGACTTGATGGATACTGGTGAAGCTTGGTGCAGGCTCCTTCCTTGTCAGACGAGCGACTTGACTTGGTCTGGAGACTGTTCCTTTACATTAGTGGACATGTGTCGTGCTTCTTCCTTGTCAGACGAGTGACTTGACATAGGTTGGAGATGGACGCGTAACACTAATGAGCTTGTCGGCGTTCCTCCTTCTTGACTTGATTGTCTTGATGCGAGGAACGTGCAGACCACACCAGTAAGCTTACATGCTCTCGTTACAAGTTGTATATGTTGACCCGTTTGGGCCGGTTGCCTTGCGCATGATGATGTTGACCATGTTTGGTTAACGTGTCGTGTGTCGAGGTGGTCGGTCTTGGTAGTAGGATGTCTTGTGCATGGCGTGTTGACCTCGTCGGTCGATGTGTCGTGTACGAGATGACCTACTTGCCCGTCGGTTGTCCAAGTTGTATGATGTGTTGACTTAGTCGACGTGTCATGTGCTTGGATGATTGGCGTACGGGTCATGTATGGTGTACTTCCTTCGGTTGAAGGGATGTACTAGTACATACTTGTATTAATTGTTTATTTCACGATCTGGTCTTTTGATTGGATCGTGAAAAAACGCTAAGTCCAAGAATCCTGAACTCGAGAGGAAAGCGCTGATGGCAACCTTTTTGACAGGACGTCCCTAGAAAACGGCTTTTTCCTTTTCGGCATTAAGTGGCATGTTTAACGTGGCTAGAACATCAATTATCCTGCAAATGGCACTCAAGCTTGGCAAAAGTCTCGAAACACTCCTATCTTGACGCACCGGCAACCGCAACACGATGCAAAACAAATTGCACGAGCTACTGATACTTGTACCATGCACGGTACACGGTTCCGAAAATTACGCCTGAAAGTATGCAATTTGGTGCTACCCTAGGGAACTTGTATGGGGAAGCCTACCTACGCGTGTCGCACGTTGCAAGTTGCATGGTCGTCGATCAGAGGCATGCAAAAGCACCTATCTAGGGGAATTACTCTACGTTCTAGTAGCTAGTGCGATTTTCCGGTCCAGCACGGCAGTACGCCTGCATGCATACAATCCATGTACCAACCATGTACCTAGGCGTTGGTCAGTAGCTTTTGGCGCCACATGGAGAAAGTATTCGAGTTCAGATTTCTGGGACTTAGCGTATTTTTCAAAACTATTAATGGAAATTAAACTATAAATGGGTCTCAAGCTAGGCGTTGGTCAGTAGCTTTTGGCGCAACATGGAGGAAGTATTCGAGTTCAGATTTCTGGGACTTAGCGTATTTTTCAAAACTATTAATGGAAATTAAACTATAAATGGGTCTCAAGCTAGGCGTTGGTCAGTAGCTTTTGGCGCAACATGGAGGAAGTATTCGAGTTCAGATTTCTGGGACTTAGCGTATTTTTCAAAACTATTAATGGAAATTAAACTATAAATGGGTCTCAAGCTAGGCGTTGGTCAGTAGCTTTTGGCGCAACATGGAGGAAGTATTCGAGTTCAGATTTCTGGGACTTAGCGTATTTTTCAATCATATTAAACCGAATCAAACATAAAAATGATGAAACCTACACGACGTTCCTAGGTTATGAACGAAAAGTGACGATTTAGTGCCGGTCAGGATAGCCGTGCACCAAAATTGTGTACCGATCAGGGAAAGTACAACACGGAGGGCGCAGCCCGAGCGTACGCGTTCATGGATGTCCATGTTGGTACAAGTTGCCGGTCAGGATAGCCGTGCACCAAAATTGTGTACCGATCAGGGAAAGTACAACACGGAGGGCGCAGCCCGAGCGTACGCGTTCATGGATGTCCATGTTGGTACAAGTTGCCGGTCAGGATAGCCGTGCACCAAAATTGTGTACCGATCAGGGAAAGTACAACACGGAGGGCGCAGCCCGAGCGTACGCGTTCATGGATGTCCATGTTGGTACAAGTTGCCGGTCAGGATAGCCGTGCACCAAAATTGTGTACCGATCAGGGAAAGTACAACACGGAGGGCGCAGCCCGAGCGTACGCGTTCATGGATGTCCATGTTGGTACAAGTTGCCGGTCAGGATAGCCGTGCACCAAAATTGTGTACCGATCAGGGAAAGTACACTACGTTCCTATGACTTGGGTGAAAAGTGTTGATAAAGTGCCGGATAGGATAGACGGTGGCTTATCGTACACATCACAAACAAAAACCCCTTAGTGAGCAGTAGCAAGTGTCGATGGAACAAAGCGAAGGCAATACAAACTGATCAAGTACAATAAAGAACGCTACGTACTAGGACTTCTGTCCAAGAATGGTGTCCGCGACGGGAGGGCAATGGTCGAGCAAGCAGGTTTCCCTAGTAAACCTTGTATGGTAAACATACCCAAGCGTGTCCGTATGCACGCAACGATAGTCACGAACGGGCACATACCTAGGGAAAGTACTCTACGTACTAGGACTTCTGTCCAAGAATGGTGTCCGCGACGGGAGGGCAATGGTCGAGCAAGCAGGTTTCCCTAGTAAACCTTGTATGGTAAACATACCCAAGCGTGTCCGTATGCACGCAACGATAGTCACGAACGGGCACATACCTAGGGAAAGTACTCTACGTACTAGGACTTCTGTCCAAGAATGGTGTCCGCGACGGGAGGGCAATGGTCGAGCAAGCAGGTTTCCCTAGTAAACCTTGTATGGTAAACATACCCAAGCGTGTCCGTATGCACGCAACGATAGTCACGAACGGGCACATACCTAGGGAAAGTACTCTACGTACTAGGACTTCTGTCCAAGAATGGTGTCCGCGACGGGAGGGCAATGGTCGAGCAAGCAGGTTTCCCTAGTAAACCTTGTATGGTAAACATACCCAAGCGTGTCCGTATGCACGCAACGATAGTCACGAACGGGCACATACCTAGGGAAAGTACTCTACGTACTAGGACTTCTGTCCAAGAATGGTGTCCGCGACGGGAGGGCAATGGTCGAGCAAGCAGGTTTCCCTAGTAAACCTTGTATGGTAAACATACCCAAGCGTGTCCGTATGCACGCAACGATAGTCACGAACGGGCACATACCTAGGGAAAGTACTCTACGTACTAGGACTTCTGTCCAAGAATGGTGTCCGCGACGGGAGGGCAATGGTCGAGCAAGCAGGTTTCCCTAGTAAACCTTGTATGGTAAACATACCCAAGCGTGTCCGTATGCACGCAACGATAGTCACGAACGGGCACATACCTAGGGAAAGTACTCTACGTACTAGGACTTCTGTCCAAGAATGGTGTCCGCGACGGGAGGGCAATGGTCGAGCAAGCAGGTTTCCCTAGTAAACCTTGTATGGTAAACATACCCAAGCGTGTCCGTATGCACGCAACGATAGTCACGAACGGGCACATACCTAGGGAAAGTACTCTACGTACTAGGACTTCTGTCCAAGAATGGTGTCCGCGACGGGAGGGCAATGGTCGAGCAAGCAGGTTTCCCTAGTAAACCTTGTATGGTAAACATACCCAAGCGTGTCCGTATGCACGCAACGATAGTCACGAACGGGCACATACCTAGGGAAAGTACTCTACGTACTAGGACTTCTGTCCAAGAATGGTGTCCGCGACGGGAGGGCAATGGTCGAGCAAGCAGGTTTCCCTAGTAAACCTTGTATGGTAAACATACCCAAGCGTGTCCGTATGCACGCAACGATAGTCACGAACGGGCACATACCTAGGGAAAGTACTCTACGTACTAGGACTTCTGTCCAAGAATGGTGTCCGCGACGGGAGGGCAATGGTCGAGCAAGCAGGTTTCCCTAGTAAACCTTGTATGGTAAACATACCCAAGCGTGTCCGTATGCACGCAACGATAGTCACGAACGGGCACATACCTAGGGAAAGTACTCTACGTACTAGGACTTCTGTCCAAGAATGGTGTCCGCGACGGTCGGGGAAGCAGGTTGCTTATCATGTCAAACAAGTTAAATTGCTACCTTAAGAGAACGAAAGTTACTGTGGATGGAACAAAACGTGTGCCTAGAATTCCTTCCTGGTTTCCCTAGTAAACCTTGTATGGTAAACATACCCAAGCGTGTCCGTATGCACGCAACGATAGTCACGAACGGGCACATACCTAGGGAAAGTACTCTACGTACTAGGACTTCTGTCCAAGAATGGTGTCCGCGACGGTCGGGGAAGCAGGTTACTTATCATGGCAAACAAGTTAAATAGCTACCTTAAGAGAACGAAAGTTACTGTGGATGGAACAAACGTGTGCCTAGAATTCCTTCCTGGTTTCCCTAGTAAACCTTGTATGGTAAACATACCCAAGCGTGTCCGTATGCACGCAACGATAGTCACGAACGGGCACATACCTAGGGAAAGTACTCTACGTACTAGGACTTCTGTCCAAGAATGGTGTCCGCGACGGGAGGGCAATGGTCGAGCAAGCAGGTTTCCCTAGTAAACCTTGTATGGTAAACATACCCAAGCGTGTCCGTATGCACGCAACGATAGTCACGAACGGGCACATACCTAGGGAAAGTACTCTACGTACTAGGACTTCTGTCCAAGAATGGTGTCCGCGACGGGAGGGCAATGGTCGAGCAAGCAGGTTTCCCTAGTAAACCTTGTATGGTAAACATACCCAAGCGTGTCCGTATGCACGCAACGATAGTCACGAACGGGCACATACCTAGGGAAAGTACTCTACGTACTAGGACTTCTGTCCAAGAATGGTGTCCGCGACGGGAGGGCAATGGTCGAGCAAGCAGGTTTCCCTAGTAAACCTTGTATGGTAAACATACCCAAGCGTGTCCGTATGCACGCAACGATAGTCACGAACGGGCACATACCTAGGGAAAGTACTCTACGTACTAGGACTTCTGTCCAAGAATGGTGTCCGCGACGGGAGGGCAATGGTCGAGCAAGCAGGTTTCCCTAGTAAACCTTGTATGGTAAACATACCCAAGCGTGTCCGTATGCACGCAACGATAGTCACGAACGGGCACATACCTAGGGAAAGTACTCTACGTACTAGGACTTCTGTCCAAGAATGGTGTCCGCGACGGGAGGGCAATGGTCGAGCAAGCAGGTTTCCCTAGTAAACCTTGTATGGTAAACATACCCAAGCGTGTCCGTATGCACGCAACGATAGTCACGAACGGGCACATACCTAGGGAAAGTACTCTACGTACTAGGACTTCTGTCCAAGAATGGTGTCCGCGACGGTCGGGGAAGCAGGTTACTTATCATGGCAAACAAGTTAAATAGCTACCTTAAGAGAACGAAAGTTACTGTGGATGGAACAAAACGTGTGCCTAGAATTCCTTCCTGGTTTCCCTAGTAAACCTTGTATGGTAAACATACCCAAGCGTGTCCGTATGCACGCAACGATAGTCACGAACGGGCACATACTAGGGAAAGTACTCTACGTACTAGGACTTCTGTCCAAGAATGGTGTCCGCGACGGGAGGGCAATGGTCGAGCAAGCAGGTTTCCCTAGTAAACCTTGTATGGTAAACATACCCAAGCGTGTCCGTATGCACGCAACGATAGTCACGAACGGGCACATACCTAGGGAAAGTACTCTACGTACTAGGACTTCTGTCCAAGAATGGTGTCCGCGACGGGAGGGCAATGGTCGAGCAAGCAGGTTTCCCTAGTAAACCTTGTATGGTAAACATACCCAAGCGTGTCCGTATGCACGCAACGATAGTCACGAACGGGCACATACCTAGGGAAAGTACTCTACGTACTAGGACTTCTGTCCAAGAATGGTGTCCGCGACGGGAGGGCAATGGTCGAGCAAGCAGGTTTCCCTAGTAAACCTTGTATGGTAAACATACCCAAGCGTGTCCGTATGCACGCAACGATAGTCACGAACGGGCACATACCTAGGGAAAGTACTCTACGTACTAGGACTTCTGTCCAAGAATGGTGTCCGCGACGGTCGGGGAAGCAGGTTGCTTATCATGTCAAACAAGTTAAATTGCTACCTTAAGAGAACGAAAGTTACTGTGCATGGAACAAAACGTGTGCCTAGAATTCCTTCCTGGTTTCCCTAGTAAACCTTGTATGGTAAACATACCCAAGCGTGTCCGTATGCACGCAACGATAGTCACGAACGGGCACATACCTAGGGAAAGTACTCTACGTACTAGGACTTCTGTCCAAGAATGGTGTCCGCGACGGCGGGGAAGCAGGTTGCTTATCATGTCAAACAAGTTAAATTGCTACCTTAAGAGAACGAAAGTTACTGTGCATGGAACAAAACGTGTGCCTAGAATTCCTTCCTGGTTTCCTAGTAAACCTTGTATGGTAAACATACCCAAGCGTGTCCGTATGCACGCAACGATAGTCACGAACGGGCACATACCTAGGGAAAGTACTCTACGTACTAGGACTTCTGTCCAAGAATGGTGTCCGCGACGGGAGGGCAATGGTCGAGCAAGCAGGTTTCCCTAGTAAACCTTGTATGGTAAACATACCCAAGCGTGTCCGTATGCACGCAACGATAGTCACGAACGGGCACATACCTAGGGAAAGTACTCTACGTACTAGGACTTCTGTCCAAGAATGGTGTCCGCGACGGGAGGGCAATGGTCGAGCAAGCAGGTTTCCCTAGTAAACTTGTATGGTAAACATACCCAAGCGTGTCCGTATGCACGCAACGATAGTCACGAACGGGCACATACCTAGGGAAAGTACTCTACGTACTAGGACTTCTGTCCAAGAATGGTGTCCGCGACGGGAGGGCAATGGTCGAGCAAGCAGGTTTCCCTAGTAAACCTTGTATGGTAAACATACCCAATCGTGTCCGTATGCACGCAACGATAGTCACGAACGGGCACATACCTAGGGAAAGTACTCTACGTACTAGGACTTCTGTCCAAGAATGGTGTCCGCGACGGGAGGCAATGGTCGAGCAAGCAGGTTTCCCTAGTAAACCTTGTATGGTAAACATACCCAAGCGTGTCCGTATGCACGCAACGATAGTCACGAACGGGCACATACCTAGGGAAAGTACTCTACGTACTAGGACTTCTGTCCAAGAATGGTGTCCGCGACGGTCGGGGAAGCAGGTTGCTTATCATGTCAAACAAGTTAAATTGCTACCTTAAGAGAACGAAAGTACTGTGCATGGAACAAAACGTGTGCCTAGAATTCCTTCCTGGTTTCCCTAGTAAACCTTGTATGGTAAACATACCCAAGCGTGTCCGTATGCACGCAACGATAGTCACGAACGGGCACATACCTAGGGAAAGTACTCTACGTACTAGGACTTCTGTCCAAGAATGGTGTCCGCGACGGTCGGGGAAGCAGGTTGCTTATCATGTCAAACAAGTTAAATTGCTACCTTAAGAGAACGAAAGTTACTGTGCATGGAACAAAACGTGTGCCTAGAATTCTTCCTGGTTCCCTAGTAAACCTTGTATGGTAAACATACCCAAGCGTGTCCGTATGCACGCAACGATAGTCACGAACGGGCACATACCTAGGGAAAGTACTCTACGTACTAGGACTTCTGTCCAAGAATGGTGTCCGCGACGGGAGGGCAATGGTCGAGCAAGCAGGTTTCCCTAGTAAACCTTGTATGGTAAACATACCCAAGCGTGTCCGTATGCACGCAACGATAGTCACGAACGGGCACATACCTAGGGAAAGTACTCTACGTACTAGGACTTCTGTCCAAGAATGGTGTCCGCGACGGGAGGGCAATGGTCGAGCAAGCAGGTTTCCCTAGTAAACCTTGTATGGTAAACATACCCAAGCGTGTCCGTATGCACGCAACGATAGTCACGAACGGGCACATACCTAGGGAAAGTACTCTACGTACTAGGACTTCTGTCCAAGAATGGTGTCCGCGACGGGAGGGCAATGGTCGAGCAAGCAGGTTTCCCTAGTAAACTTGTATGGTAAACATACCCAAGCGTGTCCGTATGCACGCAACGATAGTCACGAACGGGCACATACCTAGGGAAAGTACTCTACGTACTAGGACTTCTGTCCAAGAATGGTGTCCGCGACGGGAGGGCAATGGTCGAGCAAGCAGGTTTCCCTAGTAAACCTTGTATGGTAAACATACCCAAGCGTGTCCGTATGCACGCAACGATAGTCACGAACGGGCACATACCTAGGGAAAGTACTCTACGTACTAGGACTTCTGTCCAAGAATGGTGTCCGCGACGGGAGGGCAATGGTCGAGCAAGCAGGTTCCCTAGTAAACCTTGTATGGTAAACATACCCAAGCGTGTCCGTATGCACGCAACGATAGTCACGAACGGGCACATACCTAGGAAAGTACTCTACGTACTAGGACTTCTGTCCAAGAATGGTGTCCGCGACGGGAGGGCAATGGTCGAGCAAGCAGGTTTCCCTAGTAAACCTTGTATGGTAAACATACCCAAGCGTGTCCGTATGCACGCAAACGATAGTCACGAACGGGCACATACCTAGGGAAAGTACTCTACGTACTAGACTTCTGTCCAAGAATGGTGTCCGCGACGGGAGGGCAATGGTCGAGCAAGCAGGTTTCCCTAGTAAACCTTGTATGGTAAACATACCCAAGCGTGTCCGTATGAGCGCAACGATAGTCACGAACGGGCACATACTAGGGAAAGTACTCTACGTACTAGGACTTCTGTCCAAGAATGGTGTCCGCGAGGGAGGGCAATGATCGAGCAAGCAGGTTTCCCTAGTAAACCTTGTATGGTAAACATACCCAAGCGTGTCCGTATGCACGCAACGATAGTCACGAACGGGCACAACCTAGGGAAAGTACTCTACGTACTAGGACTCTGTCCAAGAATGGTGTCCGCGACGGAGGGCAATGGTCGAGCAAGCAGGTTTCCCTAGTAAACCGTGTATGGTAAACATACCCAAGCGTGTCCGTATGCACGCAACGATAGTCACGAACGGGCACATACTAGGGAAAGTACTCTACGTACTAGGACTTCTGCCAAGAATGGTGTCCGCGACGGGAGGGCAATGTCGAGCAAGCAGGTTTCCCTAGTAAACTTGTATGGTAAACATACCCAAGCGTGTCCGTATGCACGCAACGATAGTCACGAACGGGCACATACCTAGGGAAAGTACTTCTACGTACTAGGACTTCTGTCCAAGAATGGTGTCCGCGACGGTCGGGGGAAGCAGGTTGCTTATCATGTCAAACAAGTTAAATGCTACCTTAAGAGAACGACAGTTACTGTGGATGGAACAAAACGTGTGCATAGAATTCCTTCCTGGTTTCCCTAGTAAACCTTGTATGGAAACATACCCAAGCGTGTCCGTATGCACGCAACGATAGTCACGAACGGGCACATACCTAGGGAAAGTACTCTACGTACTAGGACTTCTGTCCAAGAATGGTGTCCCGCGACGGAGGGAATGGTCGAGCAAGCAGGTTTCCCTAGTAACCTGTATGGTAAACATACCCAAGCGTGTCCGTATGCACGCAACGATAGTCACGAACGGGCACATACCTAGGGAAAGTACTCTACGTACTAGGACTTCTGTCCAAGAATGGTGTCCGCGACGGGAGGGCAATGGTCGAGCAGCAGGTTTCCCTAGTAAACCTTGTATGGTAAAACATACCCAAGCGTGTCCGTATGAACGCAACGATAGTCACGAACGGGCACATACCTAGGGAAGTACTTACGTACTAGGACTTCTGTCCAAGAATGGTGTCCGCGACGGGGAGGGCAATGGCGAGGAAGCAGGTTTCCCTAGTAACCTTGTATGGTAAACATACCCAGCGTGTCGTATGCACGCAACGATAGTCACGAACGGGCACATACCTAGGGAAAGTACTCTACGTACTAGGACTTCGTCCAAGAATGGTGTCCGCGACGGGAGGGCAATGGTCGAGCAAGCAGTTTCCCTAGTAAACCTTGTATGGTAAACATAACCCAAGCGTGTCCGTATGCACGCAACGATAGTCACGAAGGGCACATACCTAGGGAAAGTACTTACGTACTAGGACTTCTGCAAGAATGGTGTCCGCGACGGGAGGGCAATGGTCGAGCAAGCAGGTTCCCTAGTAAACCTTGTATGGTAAACATACCCAAGCGTGTCCGTATGCACGCAACGATAGTCACGAACGGGCACATACCTAGGGAAAGTACTCTACGTAATAGGACTTCTGTCCAAGAATGGTGTCCGCGACGGGAGGGCAATGGTCGAGCAAGCAGGTTTCCCTAGTAAAACCTGTATGGTAAACATACCCAAGCGTGTCCGTATGCACCGCAACGATAGTCACGAACGGGCACATACCTAGGGAAAGTACTCTACGTACTAGGACTTCTGTCCAAGAATGGTGTCCGCGACGGGAGGGCAATGGTCGAGCAAGCAGGTTTCCCTAGGAAACCTTGTATGGTAAACATACCCAAGGTGTCCGTATGCACGCAACGATAGTCACGAACGGGCAATACCTAGGGAAAGTACTCTACGTACTAGGACTTCTGTCCAAGAATGGTGTCCGCGACGGGAGGGCAATGGTCGAGCAAGCAGGTTTCCCTAGTAAACCTTGTATGGTAAACATACCCAAGCGTGTCCGTATGCACGCAACGATAGTCACGAACGGGCACATACCTAGGGAAGTACTCTACGTACTGGACTCTGTCCAAGAATGGTGTCCGCGACGGGAGGGCAATGGTCGAGCAAGCAGGTTTTCCCTAGTAAACTTGTATGTAAAACATACCCAAGCGTGTCCGTATGCACGCAACGATAGTCACGAACGGGCACATACCTAGGGAAAAGTACTCTACGTACTAGGACTTCTGTCCAAGAATGTGTCCGCGACGGGAGGGCAATGGTCGAGCAAGCAGTTTCCCTAGTAAACCTTGTATGGTAAAAATACCCAAGCGTGTCCGTATGCACGCAACGAGAGTCACGAACGGGCACATAACTAGGGAAAAGTACTCTACGTAATAGGACTTCTGTCCAAGAATGGTGTCCGCGACGGTGAGGGCAATGGGCGAGCAAGCAGGTTTCCCTAGTTAAACTTGTATGGTAAACATACCCAAGCGTGTCCGTATGCACGCAACGATAGTCACGAACGGGCACATACCTAGGGAAAGTTACTCTACGTACTAGGACTTCTGTCCAAGAATGGTGTCCGCGACGGTCGGGGAAGCAGGTGCTTATCATGTCAAACAAGTTAAATTGCTACTCTAAGAGAACGAAAGTTACTGTGGATGGAACAAAAAACGTGTGCCTAGAATTCCTTCTGGTTTCCCTAGTAAACCTTGTATGGTAAACATACCCAAGCGGTCCGTATGCACGCAACGATAGTCAAGA
>NW_024428463.1:0-27846 GCF_017562075.2 Anopheles merus | reverse complement strand
GTCCAAGCTCGGCATCCAGCCGGAGGTTTCGAGCAAGCTGCCGCCGTTCTCGTCCTTCGCCAAGATCAAGAATCAATATCGCAAACACCGCCAACCGGACGGCCAGCCGGCCCACGACCACCCGGCCGAAGCGGAAAAAGAACCGCCCCACGAAAGTCCCGAGCAGCACCACGACGACGACGACGGAGCAGTACCCGGAAACGACGACACCGATGGCACGGGTCATTCCGACCGTCATTAACGACGAAATTGACGACGTCGTGCCGGTGATGCTCGAGACATCGTCCGAGCTGTCCGCCGAGCAGGCCGTCGTCGGCCAGGCGGAGGTGGAAGTGATCGATCCGAACCAGTACGAGGAGATGCTCAAGTCGATGGCGCTCGGGAAGCACGCCGGGAGGACGACGCCTACCCACCGTCCACCCTGGTGACGCTGCTGCCGGTCAAGTCTAACTCGGGCATCCGCAACTTCCGACCGAAAACGAAGCGACCACCGCCCCCGCCCCGTCACCCGCGGACCGCCCGCCGCCCCGGGTGATAAAACGGAGAGCAGAAAAATGGACCGGCCCAGGCGCGGGCTTAAAATTAATGAATGCAAATAAAACCGCCGACGGTGACAGGCGCGCGGCCAGCGGTCTGACCGAGCAGCATCCGGTGGCGGTCGAGCAGCAGCAGCAGCAGCAGCAGGGAGGTAGTAATAAAAATAACACAATGGTCGAAACGGTGGTGAGGGCCAGCATGCGCTTCGAGTCGTAAAGCTAACCGCCCCCGGGGGGGTCGCGGCTTCCGGGTCACGGGGGAGCAGTTCCGTTTCAAAGCGTTCAATCTACGGCAGCAATAGCTAGACAGAGAGATGACAAAAATAAGAGGGAGAGAAAGAGAGAGAGAGAGAGAGAGAGAGAGAGAGAGAGAGAGAGAAGGAAGCAAAAAGGTGATAATTGAGTGACGGCAAACGCGCTGGCCACAATGAGCGCGGTCACAACCATCGTTGTGCGTTCGGTGGCTTTGAGGTGATCCCAGGCACAATCGCTCCCCAGTGGAAACTCATCCCTCTCTCTCTCACACACACTTGGCCTGATGATGGTTCCAGGTTTTGGAAAGATAAACTTGTGTCTGGGAGTGAGACACAAAAAAACAGTGAGATTCGTTTTTAAGACTACATCGTACCGGTTTGTCAGGATTGTAGGATTTGCTAAGACTGATGCCGTGTGCGTGTGGACACTGGACAGCTTGGGAGGCTTGGGCAGTATCTGAAGCCCCAGCAGGTTCCCATGGTTTTGTTTTTACATGCATTGGCACCGACTACAAACTTAAACCTCGATCTGCTAAGCACACTGGTTAGTGTTTTTTTTAGGAAGTAAGTAAATATAGGTGTAAGTAAGTTACCTTACGCAGGCGGGCGGTCGCGCGTACTGCAGATAATTTATTTCTAAACTCGAAACAATCGTGTACGCGTTAAGTAACACTAGCAATGGAAGCTGCAGGATCGAGAGATGACACACGCACGCGCGTGTGTGTGTGTGTGTGTGTAATCTTTCTCTCGCAGGCATCTCATACATTTGTACAGGAGTAGCACGCACGCACGCACAGGGTGTGCTGCACTAGTTGCTAGTACAGGTGCTCTAATTTATTTTCCGCATCATGCAGCAAACGATGCATCTAGCAGGAGCGGGCATTATCGCTCCCTTGGCTTTGGATGCGATTTGTGAGGGATGGTTTTCTTTATTTTATAAGCAAATGTGTGAAAGTGACAACAAACAAAAATACATACAAAACACGATATTGGAATTGAATTTTAACTTGTACTGCCGGGCAGGTGCGCTGTACTTCAGTAATAAAAATTGACATGAACAAAATAATTGATGTATTGTTGTCGATGGTGCATGATAAAAGGGTTGAGAAACGGTTCGAAAGGACTACCAAAAATCAGGAATCAATTTCGATAACTAACTGCAAACTGGTCGGTGCGCTTGGACAAGGTATTACGCAGATGTAATCCATATTGGTCGATGGGAGGTTTAACGATTCTAGCCAGCTTATTATAGTGGATTTTGACACTTGGCGGCCGAAATCAATTTCAACACTCCGTACAAAACCACACGCCAAACTGCACAAGCCTAAGATTTTCAGCGTAGATTAAAGTATATAAATGATTACACATCGGACCTTCTACTGTACTTAGCAAAATCATCATTGAACAGCTCAGTAACGATATCTCCCTATCTGCTAATATACATAAAAAAATCTTCATCCATCATGGCCAAAATCTTAGCTAAGAACCTACCAGTAGTCTATCTGGTTACCTTGTTTCGGGCTGAAAATATGGATAGAATCGCCGATTCATCGCAGGCTCGATCAGGACATTGATGGCAGCTCATGAGACATTGATTTTTTTGCATGAAGCAGAAATATTTTGATAAGAAACGATAGAAACTATATGATTTATTTACTTTCTTCTATTTTTTTAGTTACTAAAAGAACTATAATCCATTTTAAGAAGAAAAAAGGCTTGAATTGTAGTAGAGGCCTAAATTGGGAAGCTGCGTGGCTATTCTGTGGAATGTAGATTGTCCGAAATTAAGAGAAACTCTCAAATTTGATTCCTTTATTTAAACATTTTTCCATGTTTTTTTGGTATATTTTTGGTATATTGGCATGCTTTTTTGCACTAGTTCAGGAGTCTCCAAACTACGGCCCGCGGGCCGCATGCAGCCCTCAAGAGCCTTTAATGCGGACCGCGAGGACTGGGTTAAGGTTAAATGAAATAGCTTTTATTTTCTAACTAGTTTTTTTATTTATAAAAGATGAAAATCAAGATTCAATAAAAGAAGGCTGCAGATATTTGATATATTTCATTGGTATTTTATTATTAAAACGAGATTTTAACTTCCACTCATTCTAAAGGTAGCGTCAAAATGGCCCTCAACAAGGTTGATTGTGAAGCAATGCGGCCCGCGAACTGAAAAGTTTGGAGACCCCTGTACTAGCTAATAGTAAGGATCTTAGTTCAACCATTTTTTCGTTGAGTTGCTTAAGCAGCTGGCCAGGAAGTTGGAGAGTCAGAAGATTGGTAAAAATATAAATTATTCGATCGCGTAAAACAACTTCTTCCATTACCGCTTCGCCACTATTTTCAAATCTGGTGTTGGGGCAGAGAGGGCCTACCTTAAGTAGTTGTAGTTAATCTGTTTGATGAAAATAACGTTTCCCATTTACATTGTACTTTCTGAGTACGTGCTGTTTTCTGTTCTATGGTATAGCATGTTTATAGGTATTTGGATCTTGATCTGTTCAATGAATACTTTAGATTAATTCATCAAGCTTTTTTGAATTACACATTCACTTAACTTCTAGGTAAACAGGATCAGTCATTTAATATTGTATATATTCGAATGAATACTTTTGAGACGCGCCTTCGTTCTTGGAAAATGTTTCAACGATGTTCCCAGATCCAATAACCTTACGTTGTTCTTCTACAAAAACAATTATGTTGAAATTGACCATGAGCATCAAACTGAAGCCCAAACTTTTCAAATGAGTCGTGATAAGAATGATTGGAACGTCCATAATTTTATAACTGGAATCAATCAACACACTGATGTACGAATAAATTTGTAGAATTTCAATATTTCCAGAACCATCATTAACTGTCAAGCTACCAAAGTGCACTTTGTTGCATTATTGTCAAATTCCAATTGCAATAGCGTACAGTGTAGCAATAATTGAAATGGAAGCGAAACCCCCAACAATTAATGGATTCATAGGAAAATGATTTTTACATGTGATTGCGTTGTAAAAATTTAAGCCAACCTTTACCCTTGACGATTGACCCTGCTTTGAAGCAATGGTTTGCTTAATTCATGAAAAAAGTACTCACACCCATTAGCCGACGCACGAATACGTACACATTCGCCCAATTAACCTCCAATCACTCTGTTGAACTTTCTTCGCACCCAAGCCAAAAGAACTGCAGCTGTGTCCTTGTTCGGTGAACCGTTCGGACTGTCCATTTTTAGAACCTTGAAGTATTTACAGCCCTGATCTGCACAGGGATACCAGATTGAGCGTCAGGATCCACTTCTAGGATGGTTTTGAATGCATAAATATTCGTCGTGCCGTGTGCCGAGGTCAGCACTCCATCGTTTGCCCGTTGCCCTTGAAGGCAATGCATGAATGAACTGAATCTTGAATGAAATGGTCGGATGAGCAGCTCCGACTCGAGTACGCATCAGCCTCACCAGTCTCCAGCAAGGGACCGACGACACTGTCAACCTCCCGCACGGGACAGCTCCTGTCCGTTCGCCAGCCGATAACAGGAATTGAATCGAGGCAGACGCAAAGCAAACGGACCGGGCTGGGTTTGGCCGCCGGAGATGCTATCAATAATTTAACACATTTCTTCGCTTTCGTCGGGTGTCAACGATGAAGCTTGGATAAAAGCTGACAAAAGTCACCGCCAGCAGTAAAATAACGCTTTGCTTCCTGGGAGCGGTCCCGTCGTCCGGCTAGGCCGGCGGTGTGTGGCGGTGGGTTGAGGCCAATTCCGACTGGCTGTAATTACTTGGAGTTCAGAAAGATAGCAGTGAGTGCACATGGCACTCGATCCCCCGCGAGCCGTCTGCTCTCATAACCTTTGACCCTCGCTCCATCGCTTTGTTGGAGGACTGACTGCTGCGGCCCGACGGGGTCAAGCTCGGGCGTTTATCTTTGGAAGAATCTTTTACCATATTTCCTGAAGAGATTGTTTTTGCCCGCTCCCGCCCCTCACACTCTTACCACACAACTCCCGAGCAGGGGAGGGAGAGTCGCTTTTTGCATGGAAATGTTTGCCTGCTGGGGGCCTTTTATTTGCTTTCGGTGCGTATGGGTCTATTAATGACGGCACGGGCGGCGAGTTGATGTAGCAACTGAAGATTCATTTTGTGTCACATATAGGATAGGTATTGCTTGCCGGAAACTGTGCCGGCAGTACGAGATGTACTGTCGGTTTGATCTTCCCGTTCTGCTGAACGGCCGAGTGGATCGAGATTGTATTTACACTGATATATGCACTCGTATCGTACAATCAGCTCACAGTTTAGGAGCGGCTTTTTTAAACGTTCCGGTACTGTAAGGTAAACAACATGTTTAATCCACACTGTCGAATGAGTGTAAGTTCAAAGGAATTAAACGAAAGTCTTGCAAAGAAATGAAATCAACTTTCAGCACCGGGATACAAGGGATTAAAATAAAGTTCTTTTGAAAGGTGTATGAGTTACAAGAAACTAATGTAGATTACTAAAACTGATTTGATCTTCTTTCAGTATGGTTTGCTCCAAGCTTGCTGCTTTATCGATTGATCAACTTTGTCAAATAATTATGAAAAATATAATTTTTAATATCTCTACTTTCAAAAGCGTTGATCCAAAGGTTAGCCTCATATAAGACAAGCTACAACCATTTGCAGCAGTAGCAAATTAAACCATTCGATGGATCTATTTATTAGACTGCTCTCGTTCGAGTGATCCAAGTTCATAATGTTATGTCGCCCTTAGTAAAAGGTCAATCGATTCAAATTTGGTATGGAATGTGAATAAGTTTTGATGGCGTAGATGTTCTTGAATGCTTTTAATTAGCATAAAGCAAGTATCAAGTCGATTTGTGACCCACTAAATTACGATTTTCGTTTGTGGTAAAACTGTTTCGAGAAGAGCGAACCTCAATTCAAATTGTGTGTTTCTTTCTAATAAAATTGGCTATTAATTTATGGATTGAAATTCATCACCGCTACAAATCATAATCGTTTTTTATTCATTTATGCATTTTAAGCCATTTAATTTAGAATACGCTTATTTCCTTTTTATTACAAGCTTTTCTCGAACAACCATTTTGGAACTGGCAATATGTTACCCCTTTTGATCGTGTGTTTACATTAGCACGAACACCCGCAAGTGATACAATACCGATTAAACCAGCTTAACGAACATTGACTCATCTCAATTTTACGTTAGGCTTTAAAAAAATCCGCATTGTTCGATGAATTTATGATCTAAATTAAATTTAATTAAATAAAACCATCCAATATGGTTCTAATACAGCTATCAAAATTTGCAAGCCAAATGTGTACTAAATTGAGGTTTCGTAGCGAGTATGTACCCTTAACTTTAAACAGTTACTTCTTGGTAAACTACCCCTGTGATCAGTCCAATTTTATCTAGGCCTTCAGAAATGTTTGGATCACATTAGGATGGTCTTTTTTCGTTCTTGAAAGACGTCTTTAGAGTGAAAAAGTAGCTTATCCTGCTACTTAATATCTAATATCTTTAGATATTGCATAATTAATCTTTGCACATTCGTCAAGTTAACAGGTTTTCTATTTTAGATTATTTTAAATCGGTAAGTCATTGTGGCGAGCAATGTTTATTTCACAACTCTAGTACCTTTAAGTTTAAACAGATATTATCATTTGATATTTTTCATGATGTGATAAAATGAACAAAACTAAACAAAACAATCCATTGTTGCCCATGATCATAACAAATAATTCTATACCTACTGAACAGTGCAGGATAAAATACCACTCCATCTAATATGTTCACTCGCTTCTTGTGCAAAATCGATCCTGGCGACGGCCACACTTTAAAAATCCCTACCTCAGCACCATACGTTCCTTAATCTTTCACTCGGTTCGCCGGCACTCACTGGCGGCACTAGCACTCCCGCTCTCGGATATGTATATTGTAGGCCTACATTATTTAGTAGGATCGGCTACATTAAATTTCATATTCATGACAAAGTGGTATTATTAAAGTTAATTACAGCGAATGAGCTTTTTAGTGCGTGCTCCAGCCCGGTTCGGGCCGACGCGGCAATTCCAACCCGAAGAGACATTTAGCCTCACTGCGTTGGTCGGTGGATTGGACACGGGACCGTGTAGCCGTTTTAGCTGATGCTGGGCACACTTTCCACACAGCTGCTGCTTGTGCTGTCTTGTGCTTTGTTGGATGAGTTATTAGAACGAAGTCCTTTCCCTTTTCGGGTTTAGTGCCGCTTTCTAGCACGATTTTGAATGCACACTGCCGGGCGGCACACGTAAGAAAAGGGCTTATTATGATGGTTCCGTTCTTTGCTGTGTAACGCTTTCTCGCCAAATTGGAAGGCGTTCTATCCCTCCAAGAGGGCAGGTCATGATGATCTTGGGTTAGAATTTATAAGACACTGCTCTCGGGTGGATGGGTTGAGTGTGGTCTTATGAGCTACTTCTAGTTTCCATTCAACCATACCATCAGCAGCTGGATGAACACGAGTTTGTCGGTGTTAAGCACTACATGTCCCCAAGAACAAATATTTATAAACCCAACCTTACTATAAGTTGATTTATTTTCATACGAAATGGAGTGTTTGGAGTGCATTGAATCAATTCAGCCTTTGCGCTCCGTTTTTGAAGCCATTAAATCATTGCTCCATAAAGTTATCACTTGCCGTAAAATGTGCCAGTCAGAGTTAAAAGGGTATAATTGCTTCCCAAACCTTCAACGTCAGTGTCTTTAAATGCACTTAGTCTTTAATGAAAGCTTTACCAGTGCAAAGTGCATATTTTTCATTGCAAATCGCTTTTAACGTTTTATTGTTTCAATTAGTGCATGAGTGATGTTGTTTTTTTTTTTCTTCCTGGCGTTGCTGCCCACATTGCCTCGCAATGCTTTCGAAAGCTATTCGTTTTGTTTGGAAGGAAGTGAATGGAGATGAATGGGACGTGAAAAATGACCTAAAGAGACAGTTTGTGAGTGTGAGCGGCTTGGAGCGTTGCTGTGCGTTTAAAAGCGAAGCTTTAATTCTGGCAGATGAAAAAATGTTTCCATTGTTTTAAGTTGCTAAATGTTGCCACCGGAAGCTATGTTTTAAAGACATCCGATTTTTTAAGGAGCTTGGATATAAAGATGTAGGGTTTTTACTAACCAGCAAAACACAGAATAATGTTTTACAGAAAAGGGTAGGGTGATACTCTGGATTCAGAACACACTTAAACTGGTTTTAGGAAGTGTCAGGAAAGAATGACGAATAAAAGAAGAAATCTATTAAAATGAATCACATTTTTTGTTCTATTGCTCTCTGGTACGTTTTTTCATTCTAAGTTTTTAATTAGTTTTTGCATTTTTGACATGAAACTGGCTCGAAGCCAACCATCATCTATTCCGTAGGGAATAGTTTTTGTTTTCAGATGTATTAGAAAGCTTATTGCTTACTCTCGGAATACACGATACAAACTATTGATTGTGGAATGTTCGTTTCAATTCGCCAACAAATGGAAGAGAACGATTAACAGTGATCTAAGCTGTATGACCCATCTGATATTTCTGGCATGTTAAGAAAGTGTTATCATTGTCCGAGATGGGTGCCGTTTAAACTATGCCACTTTAGAATTCATATGACTGTGACTATAAAATGCTAGAATGTTTACAATGCTATCTGATCAAAACACTTATAATGAATTCAACGAATGAAAATAATTATATGCAATGCGTTCATCAAATTATATTCTAGAAAATCGTACATTTGTGGAAAATTAGAATGCTTACGATTTTTGCTCGCTTTGGATTCTAGAATGTTCTTGGAAAATCCATATTTGTGAAATGATTTTCTTCTTTCTCAAGCTTGTACAATCGCTGAACAATTTGCAGTAAGGAGTTCTTGTCCAAAAGTAGGACAGGGTACTATTGTTGGTGTGGAATATGGATGAGTTCCAGCATCGGAATCGATTTAAGATCATGTGCAGGTCCTGTATAGGTTCAGGATCTGTTCTAGGACCGATTCGGAAAAAAATCAGGTACATAACCGATATTAGGTAAGCGTTTAGTTAATGGGTAAAAGTTATGTGTTAGTTGTAGAACAGAATTTGATATCTATTTTTGGCCCGCATTTGGGACCAGCTTCCGGTATGATATGGCCTGAAATGACCTACTCTGAGACTGAATTGAGTTTTATATAAATTCCACGTCTGCATTGGGTTTGTATAGTATTACAGGATCGGTATGTGATCGGCATTTGTACAAGGCTTGGATTCCGTACTAGTTCCAGGACCAATATGGAAACGGAATCAGTAAAAAACAACTGACATTGAAAACGGTTTATGATCTGTTCATTCAGCGTTGTGGTATGGGTTTATGAACAGTTTAAGTATCGCTATGGGTTGAGTTTCACTGCCAGAGCTGGTATAGGTTCATAATCTGTTTCTCTTAATATTTAAATTTATAATCATAAAATTTCTAGGAAGCTTCAGAAAATGTTAAATTTGGATAAAACATCATAGCTTATAATTTTACATCTGAAAGACATCGTTCATATTTACCATTCAATAGAATCCAATAATACATACGATAGCATATATTTTTAAACTAACCTAGACCGTTTTGGCCTAGACCGGTTTTATTAAATGTTTATTCATGTAAAAAGTAGAATCTATAATAATTTCTTTTTAAAATACCCGTTGAGTTGTGTTGATTGAACTTTATCAGAATTTTGAACCATGTTCATCACAGACGAAATAAGCTTTTTCCAAATTGAAACATAGCAATGGTTCGTTAGCTTGATGTGTATTTAAAATACATAACAATTGATCGGAATGAAAAAAGTAACCATCAATGTGCACGAACTGTTCACTGCGGTAGGAATGTTTCATTCGACTCAATACATTGCGACAATGCTAGATCATACAAGTATTATTCACTCTAAAAATCCAGTTTTTTTAAATTCCCATTTCCCTGTGAATGAGCACGCAGTGGTAAAATGCATTGTGGTGTCCCACTAGCTGTGCATAGCATTTTTCATACAGTATGTGTTTTGTTCCTGTATATGTCTCTCCTGCTTTGCTCACATCGACTACACCCATACAAACAGTCCCCTCCCCATATCCCGTCCTGACTCGCATGCAGGCTGCAACCCAATGGGTCCCATTTTACGACTGAAAAGTAGCATTAAAATTCAATTGAAATTTGCATATTAAATTATTATGAAATTGGAAAACATATTTCCAATTTTTATCGCATTAATAATGAAAAATACTAAAATGCTCGCACCGAAGCGGAATGGTACTAGACCCTTGCCTGCCCTGCCCACGCTTGTCCTGTCCACCTGTCGACCCATGGCCGGGGACTGGTTGCTTGTCACCGCAACGCTACGATCAGGTGAAAAACGGCAATCGCGCGTTCGTCCGGGCTGATTATTTACTCAACCTTCGTAGGCGGCACGTGACGGTGTTACGCGTTACGAAGCACCAAAAGGGAATACACATACATACGCGAGCTGTGTAACGTTGGGCAATTTCAAATGAGCTGGCAACTAAAAACCCTTTTGTCGCTCTCTCCCCCACCTTGGTCCTGCACTATTATTATTTAGCGGGTACGCATAAATGAACAGTGTATTTGTTTTGAGCGGTTTGGGCTGCGACTACACACCAGCATTTTAGACACGTTTCATTTGTTTATGTGTGCTTTGGTGCTTTGGCGGAAAAACCACCAGCCCACCCTGTTTTTGTTCTGCTGCTGCAACTGCTGCTGTCGATGTTTCCCTTCCGTTTGATTACAGCTATTTTTTCACGCCAGCTCGCTCGAGTACGGCAGTTGTGCAGTTGGGCATCCGTGGGTGAGGAAATGATTGGTTTCTGCACGCGTGTGCGCTTGATTAGGTGCGCGAGCAAAAGCAACCCAAAATGGCACAATGGTATGGCACAATTGGCTTAATAGCGCTCGGCAAGGGGAATACAAAAAAAAAACATCCCTGACAGCGAAACCAGCAATAGTCATAATTATTATTGCAGCTGTTGACTTTCGCCCGTGGAGTGGTGGATTCGCGGGGCAATGCAAGAATGCAGAAGGCTGCAGCTGGGTGGCAAACTGTGATGCGGGTCGGCTGTTTAATTCGACTGTTTTTACGGCCCCGAACAGTGAGCAGACCCGGCCCGATGACCCACCGGCGGAAGTACGGTGGGCAAACTGCTGTTGCTAAAGGTTTTGCATTAGCGCACTGCCACAGCACGACCGACAGCGCCGTAATCAATGATGCGTTGCAAATAATCAAATTTATGCATGAAAAATTTGTTATTTAGATTGAGCCGGGTTCTGTTCGGTTTGGAGCTGGGCGGGAATTAGCTTTCCCAAGTTTCGGCTCGATGTATGTGTGTGTGTCCCCTTGGGTAAAGTGGCCGGCATTTGACCTCACTCCGCCCCAAGGGAGGAACGGCAATAACATCCGGGGCTAAAGTGATCCACCCGGCATGGACCCGGAGTGGACTCGGAAGGCTGTTTTCAAAATTCTCGGCACGCCTGACTGCCACGGCTTTGCTGAAGGGAGGCAAAGCCGAAGGGAAGAGATACAAAGGGAATCGACCGTATGCACCCGATCGTGCGCCCGCGTGTGCACTGTGGTGCATTTAATTTTCGGATTTCTTTTTTCCCCGTTTGTTCCTCGGTACACTTGATACTGCCGCCCGTTCCGTCCAAATGTTTTCCGGAGGCTCCGTACGGCGGGATGATGATGAATTCCGAAATCAGCCGAATCAGCACCGCTCCGCGTACCCGATCGAACCAAACTCACCTGGGACCTGGCTAGACCCGGGGTGATGGGTAGACCCCGGCCCGAAGGGGGTTTTATAAATTTTCCGCCTAATTAGATTACGCTTCATTTAAATTTGCAATCCGGCCATCCATTGATTTCCACGGGCGCGGCGGTACGGGCTGACGGCAAGAAGAAACAAAAAAGTGGATGAAATTAAGCAGCAGCAGCATTTTGCGATGGTATAGTGCATACAAATTATCGCCGTAGCCTTCGAGTTGCGGCCGCCCCGGGAGGTTTGGTCCAGTTTTCGGGCGAATGAAAAAAGTTGATTTGTTGGGATTGTTTGCTGAATGTGTTTTTGGAGAGAAAAATTAATCATACTTTGATAGCAAAGCATGATGGAACACATTTAAGTAACTTCCTTCGCATACCTTCTTGTTGCTCATTACAGTCTTGGGGGTCTGAATAGGTCTGAAGAGTTTGAAGTTGTTCACAGTTTAGAGGCGTCGATTATCAAAGTTTAGTAGTTTAAAAAAGCTGTGTTCAAACCCTCAAGCCTTCTCAGGTTGGGCCTGCCAATCGTAGAGATCTTTTAAAATTTACTTTCTTTTAGCGTTCAGTTTTAGTTGAGTTCAGTATTGAGACTCACTCAATTGGCTTGTCAGTTGTGAGAGAGCTGGGCATTATCAAAGTCAGCAAAGCTTGGCTTGTGCGTCGCATGCAATTGTTTACTGATCTAGATCATCCCTCTTTCGAATGGTTTCGGAGGTTAGTTATTGTATACTTTATCCCGCAGAAATTTAACAGTAGTTTTCATACGAGTGTAAAAAGCATATACATATAATCAAATGAGCGATTCTTAATGTAATTGAATCAGATGACCAGTCCCTATAGATGAGCTGACCAGCATTTATGAAAGCCTGTTGTAATGAGCAAAATGACTCTATTTTTACTTATCACACGTAGAATCTTCTGAAAAGTTAAGCGCTCAGTAAATGTTGAAGGTCGATTATCATGGATCCTCACTAAGCTTTAGCGATTTTATCGTTACATTCGAAAGAAAGAGTCTACTACCGGCCTATAAGGATTTCGAGAGACTTATTAAGAACCACGCACTGTCGGATAATCAATCCTTTTTACAGGACTATGGTCCATTCTATTATATTCTATTCTATACATGAACCCACGACGGGCATGTTGTTAATTCTGGCGAGTTGACGACTGTTACGCGGGACCGATCCAAGAGGCATGAGCTGAATCTCCAAATAGATCTACACTTTGACGAGTATATTCTCTTTCTCAGCTCTTCAGCATAAAGTAGTTATCCAAACCACAAGTTGGAACAAGCTATTATTATTGAGATATTTAGTTTTTCAAGAGTAATCTGTAACGAAACCGTTGCTCAGGCAAGGACATCTCAAAATATCGGATTTTTTTTTTATCTTTTCAGTTTACAATACTTCTTGAAGCTCTTAATTTATAGGAAATTAATCATTAATCGTAATTTAAACATCCACTGTTTATCGAAGGTAAAGTATGATGGTAGCTGAGTTGCGCGCAAGGATGCTGGTTACCAACCGGTCATTCTACAACCTGAAAAATCAGTTCACCTCAAAGAACCTGTTGCGACGGACGAAGCTGGGACTATATAGCATCTACATAGTAACGGTACTCACATACGCCTCTGAGACATGGACACTGTCCAAATCTGACGAATCCTGCTAAGCCGCGTTCGAGAGAAAGATGCTCAGAAGGATACTTGACCCCGTATGTGTGGAAGGACAATGGAGGAGCCGCTATAATGACGAGCTATACGAGATGTACGGCGACCTCACTGTCGTACAGCGAATAAAGCAAGCCAGGCTACGGTGGGCTGGCCATGCTATACACATGGAAACGGACGACACAGCCCGTAAAGTCTTTTTAGGCTACCCACAAGGACAGAGGAGGCGTGGTAAGCCCAAATTGAGATGGTAAGATGGCGTGGAGGCGTCTGCCATTAAGGCTGGGATAATGGACTGGCAGACGAAGGCATGAGACCATGAGCGGTTTGGACACTCCTGAGGCAGGCCAAGACCGCAAAGCGGTTGTAGTTTCGAATAAGTAAGTAAATAAGTAAAGTATGATAAAGTAAGATAGCTACCACTGAGAAGATTCAATTCAGACAGGTTTGGATTGGGACACATTCCATATTATAAATTTTTTAGATGAACTTCTCCTCTTCTTACAATAAGTATAACACAATCTCCATTTTTGTGATCATAACTTTTTTGTTTATTTATCTTTTTCTCTGTTTTAATATTTTCAGTCATTCGATACAACAACTAACAACAACTTGATGCAAATATCGCCAAACGCGCCACCTGTGGTCGTTCATTTCGCCCCGATCGGTAACGGCTCCAGCCAAATGCACGCACACATCTTCCCAGTCCTTTAGTCAATGTGGCTCCATCTGACCGGAGCAGTTAAGGCTGCGACATTTCTCGACCCATGCAGCTCTCGATTGGTGCATCCGAATATTTCAAGATTTTTTTTTGTTTTCATTGACTCTACATTCCCAATTTTTGCGCTTGCTTGCGTCTGGGTCAGTTCTCTTTTGGCAAAGCCGGCTGACTCGCTGACACACTGGCTGGGGCTAATCTTAAACAGTAAAGCGTTATACATAAACACGAGTCGCGCGAAACGAAGGACTCTTTCGATCTTGCGGACGGAGCAGGTAGCGACACCCGTTCAATCGCGGCACAACCGATTCTGTTTGTTTGCTGCAAAGCGTCACGAGGCAAGGTATATGTACTTCTTAGAATTAAGGCGAACAGTTTATCACATCGTCCGGATTGTCGGTCTGGCACGGGGGATCACGCATCACCGCCCTTTAGTGCGATTCGTAGTGCTGCTGGTGATGGTTTTGCTCCTGCTGCTGGTACTGCTGCTGCTGGTGAGCGTTGTAGATCTGCTGCTGGTGCTGCTGGTACTGGTGGTACTGCTGCTCCTGCTGGTGATGCAGCTGCTGCTGCTGCTGCTGGTGCTGCTGGTGCTGCTGCTGCTGATGGTGCTGGATCTCCTGATGGTAGGCAGTGTGGGCTGGCGCCTCCTGATGGTACACAACCTGCTGCGGTTCCGCGTGGTAAGCCAGGGCCTGTGGCTGATCGTGGTAGTATTGTTCCTGCTGGTGCTGCTGATGCTGCTGTTCGTACTGGACGAGCTGCTGCGGCTGCTCATGGTGATGCTGCTGCTCCTGGATCAGTTCCTGGTGGTACTCGGCTTCCGGCTTCTTCTCGCTCACGTGCACCGGCACAATGACCTTCTCCTTCACCGGCACTGGCACCTCCTTGTGGACGGCAAACTTCACCTCCTTGTAGACGGGCACTGGGCGATCGATCGGCACTTTCACCTCGTACGGCACCGGCTTCTCCACCGTGTACGGGAACTTCTTCTCGACCGTGTACGGCACTGGCACTGGGACCTTAACGGCAACCTTCACCGGGCGTGGCACCTCCACCTCATAAGGCTTGTCCACCGGCACCTTCACCTCATACGGGACCTTCTTCTCCACCACCACTGGGTACGGCTTCAGGACCTCCACCTTGACCGGCTTCAGGACGTCCACCTTGTACGGCTTGTCGACCGGGACCTTCACCTCATACGGGACCTTCTTGTACACGGTGTACGGTTTCGGGACGGCCACCTCATACTTCACCTCGTACGGCACCTTCTTCTCGACGGTAACTGGGACCGGCACTGGCACCTTCACCTCGTACGGCACCTTCTTCTCCACGATGTACGGCTTCGGGACGTGCACCTTCACCTCGTACGGCTTATCGACCGGGACTTTCACCTCGTACGGGATCTTCTTGTACACGGTGTACGGTTCCGGGACGTGGACAGCGTACTTCACGTACTCCTTGATGTGCACCGGGACCTTCTTCTCCACCAGGTAGGGCTTCGGGATCGGTACCTTCACCTCGTACGGCACCTTCTTCTCGACCGTGTACGGGAAGTGCTTGTGCACGGTGTACGGCACCGGGTACTTCTTCTCGATCGTGATCGTCTTGATCGGTTCCTCGTACTTGACGTGCTGGTGCTGGTAGTGGTGCTGCGGCTGTTGGTGATAGTGCGCCTGCTGCGGCTGATACTGCTGGTAGCCGTGCTGCTCGGCGTATCCGTGCGACAGGTGGCTCCATTCGTCCAGCGATGCTCCTCGTTTCTCTAGACGTTGAGAATCCTTTGACTCAGCTTCTACGCTTCTCTGTTCGGCCTGCTGCTGCTGCTGCTGCTGCTCGGCAGCATTCTCCGCAGTGGCCAATGCCACCAGCAGGGCCAGGCAGCATGGGATAATGAACTAAAGAGAGGGAAAAGGTGGAATTCGAAGGGGAACCATTAAGACATCTTGTTGACTGTTTGTGTTGGATTGGTCTTATGCAAGAGTGATGAAATAAGATGATCGTTTCGATATATCTTTTTTCTTTTCTTCAAACATCTATAAACTGTCATAATTGGCGCCAGCAGCAGCTGTTACATGATCGGACGAGAAGGAAAAACCTTTCACATCGGATCGAAAACCCCACAAAATGCCATAACCATTCGATTCAGGGGAAACAAATCTCCATAATCATGTTGAAAACGAATTCGCAAAACTCGAAAACAAAAATTTCAAACCATCCGATCAAATTAGTGCTCGATCCGCGCTGAAATGCACATCATTTCATAATGCATAATTGCAACTGCTCGCGATTGGATGCACATTCCGGAAGCAATTCCTTGTACGCGCTGCTTCGGTGTATGTAAAAACGTGGCAACGTAAGAGCGACCGAGTGCGATTTAAATTGTTTCCACTTAGCCAAACTAATGTGGGGCACCACTTTCGATCGAATTTTCACCCGGCCCCGGGACGATGTTTCGGCGGTGATGTTTTGCGCACAAAACAAATAGAGAGACTGGTGGAAGCTGGTGCACGCTGGTGCCCGGCGATCAATCACGATTTCGATTTTTACGGCCCATTCGATCACGTGCCCCCTTTCGAAAAAGGGGTTCATTATTATACACGCGTTATGGGCGTGTGTGCGGAATGGGAGTTCAAGCTTACGCGTGGGGCAAAAACATGACGCGCTTTTTTTTGTATGAACCAAGTATTAAGGTACGCTAGGCGTTTCACTTTTTGCTCTTCTTCACTCTTCTTCGCTTCTCTATCGATCACTTGATCATTCTCGAATCGCAATAGCGTCCGAATCGATCGAGCCAGGCAGGAAAGAAAGTGAAGACACACACACGGAGAGACGTTGAGTGCCGTTAGGTTTTCACTGGTTCTGCAATTATCTTATCAGATGCACCCCCTTTTCCCTTCGCCTACTATCCGGTAGATGAGCGTAGAATGCTCGGCCGGGCCTGCTTGGAGCCACTTTCACGCATCACCCCCAAAACTCATCACAGCTGATGTTCACTGCTTTGCAGTAGATTCACCACAAACTCTTCAATATGAACCTGCACACACATTGTAGATATATCTCTATATATTGTTCACAAACTCGTTCACGTACCATACGCATTGTGGTGCAGTGTCGATGCTCGACCCAAAACGCGCTGATGGTTGCGTACACTTTATCTTCGCACCAAAAAACTACTACCAGAGATAGCGAGACCAGAGAAAGAACTGATTTTCGAAGACGCCGGCCAGTGGCTTTTATACCGCGGAGTGGAGTTGGAAAATTAAGATTCGGGCAAGTCCCCCTGCCCGAAAGGCGCCCAAGCGGCCAGCGACCCTCTCGCTTGGTCGCGGCTCAGTTCGGCAGCGAGCTGTTGTTGTTGTTGCTGCTTGTTGCACGGAAGTGATGCGTGAATCTTCCAAGATTCGGACACCGGTGGATGGTGGTGGTGGTAGGCTGCAACAGCACCGAAAATGATTTCAACCCAACGCCGTTATGAAGTTCACCCGAATTGTAGTCGTCTTTGTCGTCGTCGTCGTCGTTTCTTTCCCGTGCGGCCGTTTAATGACGCAAAATCACTGACGGATATCGTACACGGGGGGTGTGTTAGGAAATTCGGAAAAGCCCCGCCAACCTTACGAGGAGCCAGCCGTGTATCATGACGGCAAATAAAAGTTACAAGTTTAATCAACTTTTCGATGGAATTGGTAATTTTTTGTTTGCTGTTGTTTCGCAGTGTGTAGTTGCTTCAATCCCTGAAAAGAAAAAAAAAGCATCGTAAGTGCTCTACATTATTGGGAAGGCGTCTCATGGATGGCTACGGAAGGGTTTGCAGTGTGTGCAGGTGGACATTGTACATGCAGCAAAGGTGAGAGAAAAGTTTACAACCCAACTTCATACGGGTGTGGGCCCTCGTAATGCAGGAGAAACTTTGGCTACGCTTTTAGTTTTACTTCTCGCTCGGTCGGTGTTTGGTAGCTTCAACTTGTGCTGTAGCTGAATTAATAAGCTGACATCTCTGTTTGTACGTTGGAACATTTGATACATTTCATGTATTGATCTTGATTATGTCCATTTTCTTCTTTTTTTTGGTGTGTGTGGATTTGCTTTATCTCACAAGATCCATAAAAAAACATCCAACCCAGCACACACGCTCAGCCTGAAGGCACCCTCTCTCCGCTACCTAATTCGACACGGTTCAAGGAGCAGTGTGAGTAATTAATCCACTTGTGATGTTTTCGAAATCTTCGATCGGGCCGGACTTTCGGACACTCTGTTGCAGGGTGAAAATCAACCCACAACAAAACAACTATATCATCAAGGTGCCTCTTCGACTCGGTCGGTCTGTGGCCTCGCCGATGCAGCCTTGTTCGATAAGACTTGATGACCGGAATGAAAGATTGCACGGTTGCACACGGTCCCAGAGGTCATGTGGCGCAATGGGCAACGGTGCACGGGGTTATGCAATAAACCTAATGGGTGTGCAACCGAGCACACCCCAAACGCATATTATTATAAAGATTGACCAGAGGGTTGAGCTGAGCTACATTTAAATCCCGCCATACATTTAGGTCGATTTTTGCCGTAACATTATGATTATTTTGCCTAACCGACATGAATAATCATCACATCAGGTGGGCATGAAAGTGAAAGACTGTTGTACTACATTGGTTATCATGTAACTGGTTGCACCCTTTCTGTGGTTGTCTTCCAAGGAATAACCAATTGCGAAGAAAAAGGAGAGAGTTTGCTATCAACGTACAACAGGAAAGATTAAAATTCATTATAAACGCTCAACGATACCGTCCTCCTAGCAATCATAGCAAGCCATGGTCGGGAAAAGTGTAGCTACGACACGGCGACAACTCAACCATCTTCCTTCAGCAAGTGAGTGTGTGTGTGTGTGTGTGCGAGTGCGTTTTGTCCACGCCCGGGAAAGCGAAATTCATCCAAGCAAACTTTGCAGCTCATTTTAATCAGCCTCAATGGGGTTAGGTTACGCTTTGGGCGTGCGGGTTTGGTGCATGTGCGCGGGCGCGCGCCCACCTGCCGGCCTGAAGTCTTATTTACTGTCATAAATATTCATTGTCATATTTGGCATTTAGATTGATGCTAATGTAAAATGTTTGCAAACTAACCCCAAAGTCCCGGCGGGAGGGTGAGCCGTGCAGTGTACAAGCTACGTGCAGCTTCCACCGACAGTTCAAGCAGTTCAAGGAGCCCAAAGAGAGGGTGGGGAGGAGGATGGAGAGTTCGTAAATCCCATTTCCGCTGCCAACTGTGAGTGATGCAAGGGAATGGGGAAGAAACGTTTCATTAAATCATAGAAGTTGATCATTGTAGTGCCGTGCCACAGTGACGCGAGCCTTGTAAAAGGTGAGTAAGCGAAACAGACACCTGAGTGCAGTTCATTCCGATGCCAACCGGACAGTGCAGTGCCGGGGATCCTCCTTATCGCCGGCAGCAGCCCTTACCGAACCAAAGCCCATCGCACAGTGATCAGTCGGCGTGAATAGTGGCGATGATACCGTACGTATCGTCTTCTAATTGTGTGACTAGCGGGCGTTCATAAATTAACAAACAACGAAATCCGGATGGCAGAAACCAGGGGCAGCACGGGGCTTAGCAGCTGACGATTGCATCGAAACCGGGCTGCAATGCACAAGTAATCCATTCCGTGTACACACACACACACACACACTGCCGGTACGCATTCAAAGATATACTTTATGTGACTGTACACATAATAATCAGCGCGTTTGTATCGATTCCAGGTGCCACAGTGAACCGGCTGAAAGGCCGGTATCATGTATCATGTCGAGTGGGGCATACGAGTGGGACCGTTGAAGCTGGGCCCCTTTCCTGGCGCTGGACAAGCGTTAGCTTTCAATATTTAATTAACGGAGTTTCGTGTGGATGATCCGTACGCGTGTGTCAGTGTTTGTATCGGAACGTTTGATATGATGCATAAGGGCCTTGCTTCGTATGATATCTCGTCACCGGCCGGTGCGTTCCGTAGGTCGTTCGGGACCGTTAGAAGCCGCACACCATCCCGGAAGGGCCGGAGTCTTGGTGTGGTTCGGACGAGCTCGGACGATATCAAAGAAATCATCACACCGAGCATCGTTATCATACACAGTGAGAGAGATAGAGAGCTATCAATGTGGCTTATTGGAGCCGGTGGATGCAATGTCGTGAAACGCTATTGGCGTGTAAATAATGTATGATTTATGATTCATTATTTAAAATACTTCAATATGACACGTGTGTTTCTGTGCGCAAGTACATCCAACAGTGCGGACGCTTTTGATTTATCCTGCTGAAGTAGGTATTGGAAAACATAATTGATACAGGGGCATTGATAACACGGAGACACGGAGCATGTGAGCACAGTGTAGGAGAAGTTTACTTGAACAGATCTTGATAACACCTCAAACCTAGTACCGATACATTGCGTTGCTTATCACGTCCTTACAATCACACCTTCAGAAAACATGCTTTTCGATTCAAAATCTCGATGAAAAGCTCCCCAAATAACCTCCCACCCAGCTGGTAAGATGCATTGCTAGATCCAATTGTACCACACCCTGGTTCAACATTTAGCTCCCAAAGGCATCACCGTATCTCGAGCTACGCAACCAACCAAATCCATTCATTCCGGTTAGTTTGTTTTGGTTTGTTCAAGCACGCTCCTATGCTCGGGGAGGCACGACTGGAAGAAAAAATCAAAACAACAGATTTATGTGCCTCCCTAATCACATGTAATCAACCATGGAGCGACGGATAACGAATAGATAAATTTCCCGAACCAACTGACGAAAAGCCTAGCCACGTTGGGGAAACCTATACACCTTCCAAACCGTTCTAGTATGCCCAATTGATTGGTTGCTCCGTGTCGGGTGTATAGCTGCGATGTGTGCGAATTGTGTGTTGTTTGAGGGAAGACGAAACCCGACCATGGAGCATGGAAGTAGGAGTGAGTATATAATAATTCTTCCCTCAGCTTAGGTATCCCTTTCCGTAACTGGGCTGATTTGTATCGGGGAATGGAACTGTCAATATGTAAGATTTCGTAAGATCCTTTCTCTCCGTTGCCTCACATCCGTCCGCTTCCTGCAAAACCCATCTCCATTCCATTCGCAGGCCAGGGATGTCAGTTTAAATTTAAGGATAATAATTTTTCTTTCTTCTCCACTTTTCTCATGGTATCGTTGCACGAGCCGGGCATCAGTTTTGGGAGGTTTGAAAGGTTTTCGGGCGTGAAGAGTGGGAAAAGAAAAATGCTTCCCGTAACTTGATAACATATCAACAAGGTTGCATATGTGTTGTTTGCTCCATTTGCTCAATCTTTCACTCATTTCACACACACACACACACAGACACGGGGCGGGTGGGTTTGGGATGCTCACGCGGAAAGGGTTTTGCTTCGAGTGATATAGGCTTAGAAGCGGACCGGCGCTCAAGCCGCTTGGCCGGATGAATCGCTTTCGGAAGCGAATTTCCAGCAAAGCATGCCGATAGAAAGGCAGAAGCGGATCAATGTCATCGCTTGATGGAAGCATGTAATCCGACAGGGAACCCCGGCCGTTGGCTAACTGGTTGAAATTGAACTTTTGCTAGAACACCCTCCTGCCTCCCTCGCTGATTTGTTTAGACAGAAAATGTAAACTTTGTACAAATGTGCAAGCCAGCAGTGAAGAAAATAAATTAAGCTCCAAACTTCATACGGGCCAGCAGTTTCAGGATGTCGAATGATGTATGGGTTAGTTTTGGCGAATGTTTGTGCTGGGACGCACCGGTTAGAGAGCGATCAAGTGGAAGATGAGCTCTGGTTAAACTTGCCGGCGCCACTTATCACTCATTGGTTGAGACTGAGTTGGATAAGTAAATGCTTGGGATGCTCCATATGACTACTCTGAAATTTATCAATCAGCTAGTGGGTATGGTTTGTTGACTTATATGATAGTGGAATCCATTGCAGACTAGGTTAATGACAGATATTGATTTAGAATTCCAGGAACACTATGGATGTTCAGTTCGTAATCAATTCCATCCCGCTATAAGTTCAGGATAAGTTACAGGAACAGGACATGTATGGGTGCTGTAGAAGTTCCTGCACCAGTATAGATACTGTATTAATTCCAAGAATTGTATAGGTTTAGTACCAGTTCCAGAATTGGTATGGATTCTTGGACCACTCGTGGACCATTATGGGTTCAGGATCTGCTCCAGAACCGGTACGGGTTCAAGACTTGTTACAGGACTGGTATTATGTTTAGGATCACTTCCAGGACTGTTATAGGATAGGGATCAATTCCAATACTGATATGAGTAAAATTCATTTAAAAAATTTCAGAATTAAAATGAGTTTGTACTGAATTCCAGGATCAGTAAGGATGCTATCAGTTTCTCTTTATGTTTCTGTTTGATATAAGATGCATATGAAATTTTTATCATTTTTCCCGTAGCCGCTTAAAATTACCATGTATGTGCTTTTATTGGGGCCCTTTCCGTTTTAAGTTCGTATGCTGAAATTTCAGCCTGTCAGCTGTTTGCATTGTATAGCAGTTTTCGAGCCGCTATCTAAGTGGGTATAATATACAGGTGGGCTTGTCCCAAGGTGTATGAATTTATAAGGCAGATTTTAATCGCTTCTGCTTCAGAATGAAAATTTTAGTATTCGTGTATTAGTATTAGTATTTTAGTATTAGTATTTTAGTGTTTTCAGTATTCGTCAAGCCTCCAGAAAGCTTTTTTGAACAAAAGTTTTCACCCGTTATGTCAAAAAGTGATATTCAATTTGGTTATAAAAAACATGCTATGGACACCTAGACTACATACATTTGATTCTAGATTCCACCACCTAATCTCTAAATGCTCCTTGGGATAAATGAAAACACCACCTTGTTTTGCAATTGTTCGAGCAGGTACTCGAATCTAATTCTAGCTTTGAGGCTAGAATAATCTAGACTGAATTTTATTTATTCATTTATTTATTTATTTATTTATTTATTTATTTATTTAATTATTTATTTAGATACAAATATCTGCCATAGAGGGCTAAATAAAGGTAAACTTACTGACTAAAACTTAAAATTAATGATAACAAACAAATACTTAAATCTAACTAGACAAACATATACTAGACAACAAGCAATTTGTAACACAGCCAACACAAGTAAGATGAAAGAATTAGGATGGGCAAACAAAAAGTGAGTCAAAGAACTGAAGAAAGAGGGGGCGCAGGGATTGAGGGGAGATATGAAAATCAAACACACCAGAGGCACTGTTGAAGCGTTGGAGGGATCGAAGAAACGGATCATTGGTGCCATAAAGCGTTCTTCTCGACGGAATTTGAAGGAAATCGCGGCGTCGAAGAAAGCGAGCAGGCGCGTATAGCGGTATTCTGTCAAGTAATGAAGGATAATCAATTTCGTTCCGAAGCAAACCGCTGATAAGCAAAGCTGGAGAAGCAGAGCGACGATCGTGCAGGCTCTTCAAACCAAGCATGCGACACCGGACTTCATAAGGGGGAAGAGAAGCACCCGATTGCCCTAAAAGACGCCTAATGGCAATACGGGTGAATCTGCGTTGAACGCTTTCAACCCTTTCAATCCATACCGAGCTGACTGGGCCCACACAACGCTAGCGTATTCTAAAATAGGGCGGACTAAGCTACAGAAAAGTGCTTTAAGGCACATAGGGTCACGCACATAGCACAAATCATTCCTAATACACTATTGGCATGGTTAATGATGCGCTCAATATGTTGATTGAATGACAACTTTGCATCAAAGAAATTGCGGCTAGTTTTGTGTGTGTGTGTGGTATGGAGTGTTTACATGAGCCGGTCTCGTAGTACAGTCGTCAATTCGTACGACTTAACAACATGCCCGTCATGGGTTCAAGCCCCAAATGGACCGTGCCGCCATATGTAGGACTGACTATCCTGCTATGAAGGGATCAATAAGTCACTGAAAGTCAAACCCACAAGTAGTGTGGTACAGGCAGGCCTTGACCGGCAACTGTTGTTGAGCCAAAAGAAGAAGAAAAAAGAAGTTACATGATTTCAGCCTTCAACTGTCAAACTCCATACAAAAAACTGACTAGAATCGTGAAGGGTCCCATTGTTTGTTATAAAACTCATATCAAAGCGCATGATGTAAATTTCAGAATTAGTAAATGTTATAGCTAGGCAAATGTGGTGGTGCATATAACAAAATCAAAAGCAAAAAAAAAAACAGAAACTTGCATGACTTACGTCCCATGCAATGTATTCTACACACAGTGTTAGTTTCTTAATCCTCAATGGTATAAAACTATTTGTTGTTAATTTTATTTCCCCTTTCATCTGCCAAAACCCCAATACTCGTTAGAAAAGGCATACAAAAAAAAAAAAACACATACACCCGTTACTCTTAGAATTAATACTGCAAATGCTTATGCAATACAGGCATCCATACGACAACACATTCCCCGTCTCCCCGAGGGCATTGCATGGTAGCACTGCATTAAGGGAGGTAAGCTTGGCGAAACCGCAACACTACTGTCATCGCTAGGACTTCTTCAAACGGCTTATGAGTGGAACAAAGCAGCACAAATTTCGACTGCTCGTTACCATTGCACCCATGGGAGACTCACGGGTAACGAACCACCATCACCATCGCCAGCAGGAGGGGATACACGTTTGCAAATAAAGTCGTTTTGGAGCGCTTGCCGACCGGCAGCGGGTTATACGGGCTTAATGTCACCGGAAAGTTCAAACTACCACTAACACGAACGATATAGTTGGTACAGTTAACCGCACACCCGGTAGTGTGTTTGCAATATGTACAGTGGCAGAAATAGTTCGGACAGTATGCAGCCGGTGCTGCTGTGCCAATAGCTGGCACTGGAAGCATATTTAAATTAAAGTTAGCACGAAGGCATGCAAAACCAATGGCAAGCATTAGTGAGTGGTCGAGGGTGAGGGTGGTCAACTGATTTCGAGGTTGAGAGTTTTTACGTTGAAATTGGAATCAACGGGTTGTATGACAATAGATAAAGGATTATATTCATTCAAATTTTCACGATAAAATTCTCAAGTTTACTACTCTAGTTTCCTGAAGTCTCTACAACTTTGGTCACTATTTAATTCATAGAAGTACAAATAATAACGTGTATTCGGTGAGTAAAATGTAATATTTTTTAACTTACAAATTAATAACCATATAAAACAATTGATAGACATTCTCGCATTACAATAATGGCGGATCACGACCGATTTTTTTAAACTTTATAAACCAAGGTACAAAGAAAACTAAAAATTAACATGTTTGGATTGTTAGTATCGTCAGCTTAATGAACACTATTTTGCTTCAATTTTATACAATGGTTTTTCACAAGAATTTCTTGTTTACGGGGGTTATTATCAATAGGGAAAAAGATATAAAATTCAATGTGAACGCTATGATTCAAACATTGAAACACATTTCCTGAACATAAAACTGTCTGCTTTGCAAATATCAAACAATATTTTGTTATTGATTCATTTTGGTAGGAACCCCAATTATCAGTTGTAGTGTTTAAATTACAGGGTTTTCCACGATTTATTGCTCAATTCAAAGATGTTTGGTTCGTTCCCATAGTTTATTGGTATTTTCCGATTGGATATCAATACAATTGGACCAAAAAATTATGGGAAACAACCAACAAATCGTGGGAACGCACCAAAAAAATATGGGAACCCACCAAAAATTGATGGGAAACCCTGTATTAGTTTTTTTAATTCAAACATCTATCTAATTCATCAAGTTAATCTTTAGTTCTAAAGTTCTTTGTTATCAGTTTATTTTTCGTATTTTCTACAAATTTGTGATTAACCACTTTTTCTGTATAATTCACTTTTCTTTTTTAATGTTAACGGTGCCGTGAAATGAACTTCTTTCACTTAAACCATGAAAAAAAGGAGGAAAATTGTACACTGGCTTTATCCATTCGTTCCGTAGTGAAGTACACTTGACCCGTCGAGCAACGAGAAACACAAATATTTAATTGCTGTAATGATAGCCGTTAGCTCTCGGGAACACCACTTTTGATATTGATCTGTTCCTTCTTCATTGCAATGCAATACCTGCCCACTCAAGCCCTATCAGGACCGAACGCACGGAAGAGCACCCATACAGGGGTATCGTATCCAAAGTGCACTCACATTCGGGCTGTAAATTCGAATTGTTCGAAAAGTTCGTGACACTCGTGGGTTGCCGGCTGGATGGATACGACTTTATCAATTTGCCGTTTCGTGCGGTTTTCCCTTCCCAGCACCGCATTTATGCAAAACCGCACACATGCACAGTTTGGCAAACACCGCAGTGCCCGATCATTGACCCGATCTTGACAAACTCTTTGGAAAAACCAAACTGGCCATGGCGGTGCTGCTGCTAGCGGTGCTACTGCTGTCCCATCTCCATTGGTTACGAACGCAGCACTGTCCTACAAAAACGTGAAATAGAGATGTTTTTAAACGTCTGTGTGAGATCGTTTTGGTTTTTTTTGTGTTCCCACTGTATGTCATCTCTCTTAGTTTCGTTATTGGGGGACTCCCTGGCTCCCCACAAACCCTGGCACAAACCCTGATCCCTGACGTGACAATGACGCTGCATACATGTCGTGTGCATGTGCATCTGTCAGTACTACCAGAGCCGCCCTGGCAGAGTGCACTTTGCACGCCGTTCGGACGCTGAGTAGGAACTGTGCAATTAAACTGCAGCCTGATTCATGCTCATGAGCTTCCCGGGCCCGTACCCGGGACGGTTGGCTCCGGTGAGTATGGTTGTAACATTTTTAATTTACGGCATTCCTTGCTCGCACCGGTCTCCCCGGTAGATGAAGATGAAGTTTCCGGGCAAGAATTTCCTTTTTCGAGTGGCGTGTGGACCACCTTCTTCCTTCACTCCACGCAAGTCACATTACTAGCTGGGTAATTGAAATATTTGTGGTTGCCGGTAGCTGGCAACTGGCTTCAGCTGTGGCTTCGGGGACACCGAGCAAACCGAAGCTGCACCGGTTGCAATTTACAAAATGCGAATCACACCCTCACTCTGGTGAAGAACGGTGGCACGCGCGGTAGTGGTGTAATGATCTATGACAGGTTCATTAGAAATGATTTACGGTAAGTGGAGTTTCTCGACGACGAACTTGCTCCTTAGGCCTGATCTGTACGGGTGTCTGTCTTACGGGCGAGGCTACCCCAAACAGGGATCGTGCCGTTGCTTGTGGAAAAAAGGGCCAAAAGGGCTGCAAACTCATCCGAACGTTTAGTCCGAGGCGATGTAAAACAGAGCAGCGTTATCATGTCCATTTTGGATGCTTAATCGATGGAAGGGAGCTTCTGTTTACTTGCTGAAAAGATGAATGAAAGGCTAGGGTAATTTATAACGTACATGACACCTCCGTGTCAAACATGGTGAGATTGTATTATGCTTTAGTTTGAGGATTACTTACGGTGTCTGGAAGTTGTGATGTGTCTGCAATATATCTTGTGCAGAATATGAAGGGACAGTTGGGCTGGTAATGGTTTTCAATAGAAAGTCAATTGCTGATCATGATAGTTGCAAATTATTATTAATGGTCGATTCGCTGGCACAGTGTTATTTCTTGTAATTCCCGAAGAGGGCGACACAGACAGTTGTTAGTGTGGTCAACGTCTATCACTGATGGGTTGAGCATTCCCGAAGGATCCCGATCTAGGCTAAGCGAAAGATGCAAGGGAGTGCCCCCCTCAAAGCCCACGACAAGTGACGGATTTTTTAGCGTCTCTAACAAAAAAATAAATAATAAGACAGCTTAAAAAACGCTTGTTTTAACTTAAAAATATTTACCAACTGGCGAAAGAAAGAGTCCTGTTGCCGTGTGCAAC
>NW_024428462.1:0-27873 GCF_017562075.2 Anopheles merus | reverse complement strand
TCCTACTGCGATTAGCATGGTAGGAAGGGCGAACACGTTTAGGCACAACAAAGTACACCATGAGGACTCGAAGACTTGCCTTTGTTCCACACGTGCAAGAAGCGTTATGTTGCAAAATAGGATTTCTCCAATGCAACGCAACATCTTCGTCTGCGACACATTGTTTCACTCTCTTTCTCTCTATTAATTTACAAAAACAAAAATTTAGTATTTTAGGACCAACATTTTTGTTCGGTTGATGCAGGATATAGAGCACTATAAAGGCAATCATTTTAATCCATAAGCATTTCATACACATGTAAATACAATTCGGCTTTATAGTGTTTGTTTTAATGTATGTTTGTTTTAAAAATATGTTTTACTTTATTTGACACATTACACAGCACATTTAATATAGCCCATGAGAGTTGTTTCAAAAACTAAAGCAAAGATTCAGTCTACATCGACATTATGTTTGTTATGCGTAGTTTAACGAGTAAACTCGTATTCGCTATTCATTTTATGTAGTCACTATACTCTATAGTCTTTTTTGTTCACAATAGAGAAAAATATCGTTCAATTTACAGTCCGATGATTGCCATTTCTGTACATCCAGATTTCATAGTTTTGAAATATGTACAGAATTTTTACAAGTCATTATTAGGACCATGAAGTAAATTCACTTACCAACCCTTTTTAGTATTTGTTTATGCCAAACAGACGTACGCCATGGAATTGGGGCAACTTCGGTACGAGTACCACGACGAGCGAAATAAAGTTGACATAAAATGATCGATATCGTTGCGCGTGTAAAGACACGTCAGCAGGAACCTGCAAAGGATTGACAATAGATACGGGTTTTGTTTAACAGATACTTTGCATCAAAAGTAGTTAACTTGAATTGAAGCTTACAAAACGATTGGAGCAGCGGTCAGGAATTTTCTCGTCGTCGTTAACTGTTCGCCACAGTTGATCTGCTCCCAGTGCGTGTATTTACGATTCTCACCCGCATCGATGCTCATCATGGGGCGCCCTTTATGCAATGCAGGAAGTACAAATGGGCCTGTAAATCAGTTTTTCAAGAGAAAAGAGTTTAGCCTGTCCACGCACTCCGTTCCATACCAAACTCACTTACAGGTTGTGTGCGATGTTCGTAATTGTCCACGCGTACGGGATCTGCACAAACGGTATGGCAGCAGAAACAATGTGGAAGATAGTGATGCCAAGCACGTACGCAAGCCACAAACCACGGGAATCGAGCCAGGTTGCGTTTGGATTCGGATCGCCATTACCACCGGCAAGCATTTTTGCTGTAGTTTTAGCAAGCACCAATTGAGAACAGTTCCAAGCGCAACAAATAGCCAGCTGACATTTGATTGTTTGTTATTTGCGTTTTCTTCAGAGTAAGGTATGCTCTACTGTTTTTTTTTTCGCACATAGGGTTATTGCACTCCATACATTTTGGCCAAAATTGGGCAATGAGATGTGATATTAAAACATCAAAATTGCTTACCAAATACATAATAAATAAATATTTTACTTTTGCATCTATATGACTAAAACTTGTTCATTCATTCAATAATACACTTTATCCTGATCGAACTTGACAAAATGAATCAAAGTTCCAAAAAGGTACCAGTTTAATAGAAATAATAATTTTAAAGCATTTTCAAAGAGCTTTACGGTTTTTGGCAATGAATCATTCTTTGATGATAATATTTGTTGCACTAATTTTTACACCAAAATTCTATTAAAATAATACTTTTGGATTGATCAGCAATTTGGAACCACTACATCTACTGTGGTTGATTTTGAAAAGACCGTTGCAATCTTGATTGCTGGAGAACTTGAATTTGATTGATTTCAAATCTGGACGACCTGTTCGCTTCCGCTACCTGTATTAAAACGGGTAATCAAACAAACATACAATTTAATGTAACGGAATGTGCTGTATGATTTTCCATAACTCAATTATGGACAATCATGGTGTTGCGGCTCGCAATGATAAACAAGTGATGCTCAGTTCTGATCTATGGTAAGGTGTAATCGCATTGAAGGTCTTATCCGTATGGCATAGCAATCAGTATTATAAAAAAAAATATTGAAGAAAACTTTACATATCATACGTTAACTATTCAATCGATGAGATGAATATACTTGGTAAAATGTCCTAGATTCCCATTTTCGATGCATTTCGTGCTTTCATGATTATGCACATTGGTTCTGTTAGAATATCAATTTAAGCAAAACAATTTACAAAACGAAAATATATAGTTAAATTCGTCATATGTGTGTATACTTTATTGTTCTTATGGTGGTTTGTATGATTATTTATTTCATGTTTGTTCCATACAGTTATCCATTATAAGTTCTGTAGCAGCTTCCTTACACGTTGTAATTAACATGTTTTAAGAGAAAGAAAAAAACAAGATTTAAAAAATGGTTTAACCAAAACAAAGAAATGAAATGTAGTCGCCGCTACTAATTGATCTTAGTATATTACAGTGATGACAGGCTAAAGTGGACACCTTATATTTACCCCATCCTCGCTGACTTGGAGACATCTTGGTCAGTTCTTTAAATCTGTATCGGAATATTGTCTTCATTATGAGAATATTTTTAGTATGAGCACATACTTGAAATAAAATACACTGCTGCACAAAATCAAATATTTTATACAATCTATCGAAAACATACAAATTTTTTTTAATTTATAAGGTTAACTCAAACTCGACCGTAGATTTCGTAGATAAAATGGCTACGAATCTAAGCAATATTAAATATTTTTATTCTATAATTATACTAACGTTAATAGTCAATAATCTTAAACAATAGGCTGTATTGGTACATCATGTGCGTATAAATAACCTAAGGCGGTTTCCGGTTTATCTACCGTCCTACCATTGATAGATTTGAAGGCAGTATTCCGATGCATGCTTTTAAGAATTGTCCAGGAAGCTGCAAACTTAGTAATCCTGAATAAAAAATGGGTGTCCGAGATACAGTGTCCGTCCCACTATATATGTGTCATATGAGAGCATAACGCTACTACATAAATCATCATGGCTAATTAGTACACAGTGTAGTAGCATCTGCTTCCTTTTGGGTGTATAATGCTTTCCTTGTTGTATTGTGATACGGATATCATAATCGCATTTGTGCTTTTCAAGTTCCATGTGGCTATTGCATCTACCTGCATGTGGTTAAATATCCCATGAACGACGGTTTGGTGATTTATCTTATCGAATTTTCTACCGAATAAGGTATATATGAATATGTACTCTTCATTGACTATGCATTGATTTCTACTTTAGATGTTGTTCTGTTATAAATATACATATTGCCGATTACGGCTTGCGTTACTAAATCGTGTACCAGCGGTATAGTACTTGTATTGTAAGTGGTATTTTTTATACTCTAACGGTTCATCGGCCAAAATGAAGGAAAACAACGAAACCAAAAGGCAACTCCATCGAAAGCCTTTGCATGGTTATTTTATGTTTTGCTCTTACACAGCTCAGCGATGATGATGAGGAGAAACTAGTGAAATGGTTATGACTTTGAAATTACCCGTTTTAAAGTTTGTGTCTTTCGTTTTCAAACACGTAGGTAGCTAAAGCGTACAAAATTCGGTGGTTGAAGTGTATCATAGATAACGCCATGGTAGGTTAAGTAGTAAAGGAACTAGAAAGGCTTTACAATCGTTTGTGCTGTTGTTTTTTTTTCGAGGTAGAAAAATAATGTTTTATCAAAAAAGAAAATCCTGCAGATAACCTCATGTTAGGCATTACCGTTTCATTCCTGTCCCTTAGCTTTTCTGTTAAACTTCTGGAAGAAAATTTAAAACTATCGTAGATGAAACGAATTAACCAAAATCTCTCACGACTAGCGCAACAGAAAACTTAACGCGTTACACTTACTTTATGCAGACACATGTGTTTGTTTCCTAAGGCAATCTGTTAGTAGCATAATATCTAATACTGTGCAAATAGGAAATAGGTTGTAACCCATTTCGTAGAATATTTACTGTTAAATATCGCTTCGTCTTAATCCACAGAGCTTGGTAGACCGGTGTACAAAGTGAATATATTAAATAATATGCAACAATATAGCTCTATAGTACAAAGGTGTGGCGTTCCTTTACTCTGGGGACAAATCGGAGGAGAAATAGACTCTTTGGTAGATAGCTTCGTTCTTAAAATGTTAACAAACATGTACCTATAAGTTCTGCGCTGATGATATCCCTATATTTGACAGTGTACTTGTGATTTGGACCGTTTTTTTTTTTTTGTTTGGTTGATAGCCTTCAATACGAATGTTCCGAGTGTGTGTCCGTCCCTGTCGTTTGGCTGCGGGGCTCGGAATAAATATAAAAATCAACGGAAATACCCATAACACAATGCATGACTCTCATCTTCACCTACGGATAGACGAGACTCACTGCACAGATAATTGAAACTTATCCTCAACACATACCACATGCAGTGCAACAGGGGCGAAGGAATGGAGGAAGAAAGGAACTAGATTCTGTCGGATTCTTATTTAAGAATCTTCATCATCGTCATCATCCACGATCGCCTGCCTGTCGCCGGCCGTCTTTCGGCTAATTCTGCCCTTGATTATCTTAGTAACCGTTACCTTAGTGCCACCGCCGAGGGCCGTGCTGGTGGAGCCCCAGCCACGGATCGCTTCGCTGGTAGACATCAGCATAGAGTAGGACGTGCCGAGTTCACCCTCCTTGCTGTTGTGGATACCGTACAGGAAGTACACCAGCATACCGATGGACAGCCAGATGAAAAAGCGCAACCAGGTCAGGAAGCTCAGATGCACCATCAGCTCGATGTTGCAGAAGATGCTCAATGCTGGGATGTACGGTACGAACGGTACCTTGAACTGCAGTCCGCGAGTATTTTGGTGATGAGCCGAAATTACAACAACACCTAAGCGAGAGCAAAAACAAAAAAAATCAGTTAAACTTCTGTAGCTCCTTTTACGTCCCTGTATGCAGTCCAACTTACAAGCAACGAGACAGAAAAGTAGAAAACCATAAAGGCCTAACGCCCACCAGGTTCCGTTGTACAGCTCATCCCAGGAGTTCTCCAGCTGGAAGCAAACCGCTACGCTTAGCACACAGAACATTAACACCGCACCGGAACAGGCCACGCCCGGTTCACAACGACCCAGCACGGGCTCTAACCAGCGAAACTGGGGTCTTAACCGTCCGGCCAGAGCAATCTCGATCATCTCACTCGTTGGTGACGATGGATCGATGGTACTGGACTGGGACGATGAATCAATGCCACCACCCGGGGCACCCGGTGCTCCGCTACCAGGTAGTGTCGGTCCACCGTCTTCCTCATCCGTGCCGGGTGTATCGGGCGCAAGGTGAACGGTTTCCTCTACCGATATCGGCCGGTAGCGCAGAACTATAACACTAGCCGACACGATCGTGTAGGCCAGTAGCGTACCGATCGACATAAACTCTACCAGCTTTTCCAGATCGAACAGCAGCGCCAACAGTGCACTACAGATACCGGACAGGGCGAGATTCAGTAGCGGAACCTGCGTCTTCGTATTTACCTTGCCGAAGCACGAAAACAGCAATCCATCGCTTGCCATCGCGTACAGGCAGCGGGGCAGCGCAAAGAGCGATCCGAGCAGCGTCGTCGTCATACCGCAGATGGCTCCAGTTGAGATCGCATACTTAGCCCACGTGATGCCGCGCATACCGAACGCGTCCGGCAGCGCTGCCGCCGGGTTAATTTCGTTGTAGGGAATCATCAGCGTTAGGGCCGCACTGACCAGCACGTACCCGACCGTCACCACACACAGCGACAGAATGGTGGCGAGCGGTATAGAAAAGCTAGGGTTTTTCGCCTCCTCACCGGACGTTGCGATACTGTCGAATCCCACGAACGCGTAGAAACAGGTGGCCGCACCGGCTAGCACACCGCCGAACCCGTACGGCATGAAGCCCTGCTCTGGCAGTGACCAGTTGTCGGGCGACGCATACCAGAAGCCCAACACCACAACCAGCGCCATCACGACCACATTGACCGTCGTCAGAATACTGTTTATCATGGCCGTTGCCTTAACGCCAGCCGCCAGCGCGACCGCATAGCTGATGCACACGAAGAACGCTAGAAAGTCGGGATACTTGGCCAGCAGCTGCTCGTGCATCTCGCCCGTAATTTCCATCGTGATGTTGGCGACGATGTTGCCCAGCATCGAGTCAACGTACCCGCTCCAGGCACGGGCCACCGAGGCTGCCCCCAGCATATGCTCCAGGATTATATTCCAGCCAATGACAAACGCCCAAAACTCGCCAATAGAAACGTACGTGTAGACGTAGGCCGAGCCAGCCTTCGGGACGCGGGTTCCAAATTCCGCATAGCACAGGGCGGCCAGCAGCGACACCAGCCCGGCCAGGATAAACGAAAGTACGATCGCTGGACCGGCCATCTCGCGTGCGACGGTTCCGGTGAGCACATAGATTCCAGCGCCGACCATATGACCGATACCTACAATGAAAGTGTAATGGCATAGAGAAGAGATATAAAAACGTTAAAATTTTAGATAAGGTTTAATTAAAGCAGCAGCCATATGGTAGATGCGCTGGGAGCCAAAAAAGCGGCGAGTAGCTCGGATCTCTTTCGAAGAGGAATCCCCATTGATTACTATATTTTCTTTGGGTGAATAGAATTTTGTTAAGATATTTTACAGATAATCTATAAAAGGCCTATTTGTATATTTCCAGTATGTGTGTGTATTGTTTGATTTTGATACCTCCCTTAAAAGATATTGCTTCCATATGTTTTTGATTATTTTATTTTTTTCATTCACAACATATCTTCCACTCATACTCCAATCCTAAATCCTGATTCCAGACGTGACCACCAAATAAAATACTAACTGATTACTATTATGTCCCCATTACCTAAGGGCGAGGTCAAATTACGATTTTACTTGATATGCCTTTTAGCTGCAAGGAAAAAAAATAAAAAAAAGACACTTCTATCTCTCCGGCATGATACGGAAAGAAAGAAAATTTAAAATAAGCTTATAATGGAGGCAGACAAATGCAAAAATAGTCTACAGAACAATTCTGGTAAACAAAAAGAGTATGTAAACAAACACAACTACCACCTGTTTACTTTGACGTAACGCAGGATGTTTGTACATTGTCCTTTTTTTATCTCTCTCTCCTCTCAATAGTGTGCTGGAATGTTTGTTAGTGTGGAGTGTACATCTGTGCAAGTGTGCTAGTGTGCGTGTGCTTATGTGTGAACCAACGCAATAACATTGCTCGAACCTAATTATCCTTTCGTGCGCTTTTGTCCTCTTCCCTTTTCGAAGCCAAATCACCTGAAAAGCGGAAATTTTACTTAAAATGCCAAATTTTGCTTACCCAGCAGCGTGATGTCGAATGTGTTTAAACATCTATTCAGTGGAGTTTCCATCAAATCTGCCGGAAGCTGCTTGGTGCGGTTCATCTTGGTGCAGAGACCGGACATGACGTGCCCCAGGATCATTCTTCTGGCGCTGGGCATCGTGTCACGTCCGTCAGCCAAAAAGGTTTGCCAAATTACGATTCAAATTTCACCCGAAGCCACCCACCCAGTGCACCGTATCCGGTTGCGAGCCGCAAAATCCTGCCATATGGAACGAAATGGGACGAAAGGGTAAAGCAACATGCTTTCGTTTATTTTACTACTACATCCTATATCATGCTTTTTCTTTATCTAATTTCAATTGAACAAAACGCAACACTTCACTATACATTTACTAAAAGCCACTGAACGTGATAAGTAATGGGGTATTTTTTGCATCCCCTTCGGTATGTTATCACTTGTTGAGGGTAGAAATGCATTTGCGTACCTGCGAAAATGATTAGCCCGATGTGATGCTTGATGTAGAAACACTGCTAGCAAAAGGTACAGATTCTCGATAAATAACTAACACACACGGCTCGCTTGCACTCCGCAACAATCTCTTACGACTCCTCCCTGCGAGCAGCTGGAAACTTGCCCTTCGCCCACTTTTGGACCTCCTACCGAGAAGGTGGCAGTACGGAGCTGGACGCGTTCGTGCTGCTGGCCACCTTTAAAGTCTGTTTGGATCTAACCCAACACACTCAGCGTAGTCTGGCACGGTGAGTGGCAACTTGTTCGATTTTTTTGACCGTTCCTTACCTTCTCGCACCCACACGCAACGACGTGCGACGTGGATACGAACGTGGGGGCGGTCATGCGCAAACGCATCATCGTACCTTTTTGGAGGAGTTTTGCAACTCGGTGCTGCCCTAAAGGTGTGCTATTGGGATAGTGCAAGGCAAACAATCTCGAAAGCAGCATTCAGGGTAGTGAAGCCTTTTGAAAAAACACAAGTCATTTAAGTCCTTACCAACAAAGAGTAATATTTATTACACTATACAGGCTTGCAAAGCATAACAATTTCATATTTTAGTTTTATTTCGAACCCTCGAAAAGGTTTACGAATGTTTTGAATCTTGTGCCGATTCGGTGCCTTCCTTGTTCGCGCTTCTTGCTGCCTCCTCTTCCTTAGCCCGGTTGCGCAGGATGCTAGTGATGAAGAACTCGCCTGCCTTGTATGAGCTGCGTACCAACGGACCGCTGGCTGTGTACAGGAACCCGAGTTCATTGCCTCGCTCCTCCCAGTGTTTGAACTTTTCCGGCGTAACGTATTCAATCACCTTCAGGTGCCGTTTGGTGGGCTGCATGTACTGACCAAGCGTAAGACAATCGACACCGACGGAACGTAGATCTAGAGGAGGGATGAAAAATATTGCACATGAAGATGGAAACAACCAGACACGTTGTTTGTTAACTGACCTTTAAGCGTCTGTTCAACTTGCTCGTCCGTTTCACCCAATCCAAGCATGATGGAGGATTTGGTCATGAGATTCGGGTTGAACCGTTTAACACTAGCCAAACACTCCAAACTTTGGCGGTAGCGAGCACGGCGGTCGCGCACAAACGGGGTCAGCGCTTCCACCGTTTCGATGTTGTGCGCGTACACGTCCAGCCCGGACATTGCGACCGTTTCGATGCACTGCAGATCCCCACGGAAGTCTGGCGCTAGACATTCTACAAAAATGCGAGGATTCCTAAAACAAAAAAACATCAAAAACATGAAAATGTCAATGTTCAATTTAAAGAATGTAATTGTATAGTATCAATGCTTACTGTTTCTTAATTTCTTTGATCGTCGCTGCAATGTGGTTCGATCCTCCGTCCGGCAGATCATCGCGATCGACCGATGTGAGTACGATATAGTCCAAGCCCCACGATGCGATGGCCGTCGCCGTATTCATCGGCTCCGCCGGATCTAGTGGGGGTGGTGCCCGTGCCGTTTTTACGCTACAAAAGCGACATCCCCGGGTGCACGTGTCACCCATGAGCTAAAAAACATTAAAAAGCACATCGTTTCAAAAGCCCTGTAGCTAGCAGGAACAGTAAATTCAAGATTCACTTTCATCCCTCCGTCCGTACGTACGTATGTCCAGAATTATTGATAACGCAGGGCTCCTACGATGGAACGCTCCTTATCAGGAAGGAAAAGAAAACATTTCATCACTTACCATTATAGTAGCCGTCTGGGTACCATGTTCCCCACCACCCCAGCATTCTCCGATGTTGGGACATTTTGCTTCCTCGCACACCGTCGCAAGCTTTAGCTCCCGCAGCTGCTCCTTGATGCGGGTGAAGTCTTTACCCATCGGTATCTTCGTCTTGAGCCAGGGTGGCAAACGTAGCCGATCATTTTCGCCCTTCTCGCGGCGCAGCTTCCCTTCGTAGGCGGTCCAGTCCTCCTTGTTGTAGTCCGGATGTTGCACAAAGTCCTGGAAGTTGGGCCCACTCTCCAGTCGCTCGCGAATTTTCTTCAGCTGGTTGCTGGCACTGGCCGCACTGTGTTTACATTGCTGCTGGATCTTGAATGACGGAACAGAAGGAGGACCGTATGTTATTACACGCGGTGGAACTGTTTCATAATCGTCACTTTATATGGCGTTTTTTCGATTCTCTTTCACTATTTCGGCTATCATTTTGCGGCTCTGTTCATCGAATACTTACAATTAGCGGTGCAAATTTTCCTTTTTGCAGTGTATTTCGCAACAGTGGTACACAGCTAGCCATCGCGAGAGAAAATTACAGAAAAACAAAATTGGACTGCAAGATTTGCTGTTGTTATGACACTAGATCGAACACAAATCGCCAGGTTGTATCATTCGATGCTTTCCCGAGCCATGATGGGTTTCAAAGCGAAGCTCGTAAAAAACAAAACAAACAATTTTTTCATTTGTATTTTGAATATTGTGATGATATTTTATGTTAAAATAAATATTTTACTCTATAAAAGAAGCCTAACGCAAGTTTACTCATGGAACAAAATTGAACGTGTTTTCCCGATCGGGCTGACAAACGATCAAATCTGCCAGGCAGGGGAGAAAGCATGTCGATTTTCTTCCTACAGTTGCTTCGTTGGATTTTACGTTTGGTAAACAAACCAATATATCCATAATGGTTATTTTGGCATTTGGCATTTGGCAATCAACTACACACTGTTTCGCTGACTATTTGTGATTTTTTAATGAAAAATTAGAAGACGAAATTTCATGATTTTCCAATTCGCCCTAAAGCACAATTCAAATTGACACCTTTATGTTGCGATAGATTATGAAGATAAATTGCTTATTTACGCGTTCGCATTGTAAAATAGAAACACTGTTCACCATAATCGCCTCCAGGTGCACCAAAAGAAGGAAAAAGATATGGAGATGCGGGGATTGAACCCGGGACTTCTCACATGCGAAGCGAGCGCTCTACCACTGAGCTACATCCCCGTTGTGAAGGAAGGGCGTCTAGAGCCGACCGGGTGCCCAACCACAACCACAGCTGATTAGAACAGGAACGTCAAACTTATATTTCCAACGCGAATCATTTTATTTTTATAATCAGTTCTTTCAAATGTACTTCATTTGTACATTACTTCAATTATTTCCATCCTCACCACTCTCTCCCGCAATCATTTCCGCTGTTTTACCATCATCATCCACCAAATCCGTGGGAAAGTGTAGTTTCTTCACCAAATACTCAACCATTCTGGACCGTTTTTCGATGGTAAATTTGTGCAGCAGCGTTGCATTCCGATGCTGCTGGAACCGATAATCATATGCACTCTGCAGCCTAGCGCCACGCTGTATCAGCTGCTCAGCGATCGTCAAATGTTCAGCTTCCAGTGCGACTACCAGTGGTGTGCGGCGAAATTTGTCTTCCGCCTCATGATCAACCTGCGCATCGTCCAACAGCAGTTTCGAGACGCTTATCAAATTGTTCAATGCCGCCATGTGCAAACAATTCATGCCGAGAATGTTCTTTGCATTACGATCTGCACCACGTTCGAGCAGCAATTGTGCCATAGAGCGATCGTTCGAAATTACCGCTATCATTAGTGGGCTGCGCTGTAGGAAGTCCGTCGCGGACAGGTAATCCGGCTGACGATCTATAAGCAGTTTTAGAATATCTTTATTTCCGAGCAGACAGGCATGCAGCACGTGCTCTGGTCGTACCTTTACTCCAGCGGTTGTTAGCAAATAGTTGATCTGGTACCACGTTTGATCAGTATCGATCGCTATACTTAAGGCCGAACGTTTATCTTTTGTGACCGTATTTACGTCTAGATGTGGAATCGATAGAACCAGCGATAGGATGCTCCGTTTCCCACCATGCACGGCACAGTGCCAGGCCGTGTAGTTGTTTTCATTTTGAAACAAACCATTCGCACCATTCTGCAGCAGTAGTTGCGCTGCTTCATAGTGTCCCGTAGCGCATGCAACCATAAAAGGAGTGAAACAATATTCCCTACTGATGGAATCGACCGAAAAGTTTCGATCTATGTTATCATCCGCCAACAGGTAGCGTAGGAAATGTATCCTATTTAAACGAGCCGCTAGATGAAGCAGTTCTCCTCGCTGTACATCGTACCCGAATTGCTGGTGCAGCGTCAAGAACAATTCATAATTATTCTCCTCAACGGCGGCCCGGAGTGGATTGTTAAGGAAAGCGTCCATTTGGGCAGCTACGATTCGACCTATGTCTGCTGGAAATCGGCCCAGTAGTTGGCGACTGTTGCGCATCGCTACAGTTTGCACGACTTTCGGCTCAATCCAAGGATCCGCACCGTGATCGAGTAGCATTTCCGCGATCACGTCGTCATGGTATCGAACAGCGATCAGCAATGGGAGATCACCGAATGCATTCTTTGCTTTCAGCAGGTTTTTGTACCGCAGCATCACAAATTGTAACAGCTCCAAATCTCCACGTAAAACCGCCCAATGAAGAACCGTGTTACCGAGGTGATCTTTCAAATCCAGAAACCATTCCGATGGCAATAAGCGTAAAAGCTGTTGTACAAAAGCGGAAGAATGTCGCACGAAAATGGAGGACAGTTCCGTGCTTATTAACTGTTTCATTGCATCCTCGCTTGTTTTTTGCCATAACGCCTGTACCGCATCAATCAATCCGTACTTTAATGCCAATCGAGCACAGAATACCTGCGGGTTGCCGATCAATATTTCTATCTTTTTGGTGAGCTCCGTGTCGTGGAAGTAGTTTATTAGAAGATAGAAAAGGTTCAACCCGTTTGGTCGATAGTCTAGCAGTTGAGCTATAAAGCGGTCCGGATTCCCTTCCAGCGCTACCGACACTACTTCCCGATCGAGACACGTACGGCTCATGAGCAGCAGATGGCCACGTTTGATTCCGGCTCCCGAAGCCGCTGCTCTAAGGTACGCGTGTGAAAGTTGGTGACAATTTTGAAAAACTCTTCCTGCTCCATTGTCCATTCGGTTTGTCGTTGAAATATTTCTGCAAATTGTGCCTGCTCATTAACAGCTCTTGGTTGTCCCTTACACGGTGCCATTTTAACCGTTGCAGTACCATACAATTTCAACCGATTTTCAACTAAGTAGCGTGCATTTTGTACAACCGCCTTGGTGCAGGGCGTAAGCGTATCGTACGCTAGAAAGTCATGGGCCAAATAATTTCGCAGGTTTCGCCCCGTTATCACTGGTACGGGCATCGCTAGGTCGCTCATGTTGTCACGAAACACGCTCAAGTTGCAAACTATTTCAGCAGCTTCCAGTAGGCAGTACTCCAGCGCTTGTTCATCCGTCTGGGAAGCTAAGCTGCCCGTCAAACGGTCGGAATGGCTTAATATGTGCTCCATAGTGTCAAGCAGCCCGTGAAACATTCGCTGAAGCACTTGTTCGTCCGTTTTGCGAAGGTCCTTCAATCGCTCCAACACATCCTGCACATTGTCCTGCCGGCCTGCACGGCGATCCTTCACTATCTCTTTCAACACTCGGTACTTGTTATCTAACACAAACACATTCTGGTAGTAGCTTTTGGCTAGGCGACGGTTTACGAACTGCACGTACTCGTCATCGTCGAGCGGTAGGTTAAGCGATTGCATCGTTTTTACTGTCACATCCAGGGCTACATCAGTGCGCTGCTCGGTACGACCTAGCAGTGTATCCAACCCACTGAACTGTTCCTTAGCCAGCCGTGTCCAGATGGCGCCCCACATGTAGCGTCGCGTTTCATCCGTTTCACACATTTGTAGATGCGCCAACAGCTCCCGAGCGTACATCAATTCCGTTTTCTGCACCAGCTTGTGGCGCTTAGCAAGTTCGGTGCGGGATAGTATCCAGTCGGCGATTTGTCGTACGCGCCCCAGTGACGACGACGGTTGGCGGATATAACATTCCAGCAGGAAAAATTCATCGATCGTGCGCCCGAGCGTTGCGTTCTCTGCGCGTATCACATCGATGCGGAGCTGTAGCTCTTTGCTGATGTACTTCAGATCGGTTCGGGTCGCTGTGTTAAGCAGCTCGGAAGGCTTCGAAGAGTCTAGCATGTGCTGTATCAACAGCTTAGCTTCGGTCAGCTGCTCGGGGCGGAACGTTTCTATCAGTTTGCCTTTGAATTCCGTGCCAACGAAAGCGATGTAGCTGCGCAGTGCTTCGATCGTTTTGAAGCTCTTCAAGTACGCCAAATAGCGGCGGTAAATGAGTAGATTCTGTTGCGTCTGTGTGTACACAAACCACCGGCGAGCTTCTCGTAGGTTAGTTTCTATTTTCTGAAACACCAACCCGATCTGATCGCAGCTTTCTGCTTCCAATTCTAGTTTGGCAAGCGAATAGCCATGGCTAAAGAATTGCCTCAAATCTTTAGTTCGCTCGGCCAGCACTTCCGACGTGATCAGCTGCAGGATGCGATCGAGTTTTACCGTGATGTTGGGCGACTCGCGCGTACTTTTGATCATCTCTCCGATCACTTGCAGTGTACGTTAATCGCCCGTATACGTACCGGCGAGGGAATGGGCCGGTGCATGTGCGGAGGATCACTGCAGGCATCTTCCCTGATGCCGTCGATGTACGTGAGCACCTTGCGGATGGAAAAGTGTTGCTTCATGATGTAGTAAGTTTCGTACAATTCTTTAAACGTTGCTCTCGATCGCTTTCGATGATCCCAATCGATAGTTTTCTCATACTGAGCTTTTAGCGTTTGCTGCACGGGCAGTGGAAATTTTCAAACGCAATATCCTTTTCCAAGCTCTCCAATATGGAGAGTTTAAGACTGTTTAACTGCATCTGTATGTAAGTGCGAATGCGTTTCGGTACGCTAGAGAGCTGCTTTCCGGCAGAAGAATGCCATACTTGTTGAACATATTGTACGTAACATTGCAGATCGATCGCCGGCTTCTGTTCATTGGTCAAGGCATTTCGAATCAGTTTTAAAAAGCGAATCAGTCGTTCTAAAATAAAAGTAAAAAATGCATCATTATGTAACATATTTCCGCACGCTTTTTCAAACACCCACTTACCTATGTCGATGGTAAAGGCGTAAATTTCGAACCCATTGATCGCTTGACCCGTAACCAGCTTTAAGAAAACGGCAATACAAAACTGCATCTGCAGCAGTGGCAGTCTGCGTAGGTGTGTTTTCAGAAAGAACACATGCGCGTAAACATGTCGCAAACGAAGCACCAGCAGATCATCCACATCTGTGTACGAGTCCACCTGGTGCTGGCACACGATCAGATCAATGCACTTCACCATGTGCGCAATGCGCTGCTGCGCTACATCCGTGCTCTTGGCGGTGGAGCTGCTTTCGCCGCCTTGATAAGCAATTGCAGCGTTCCGATAGCTTGCCTTCACTAGCTCGTACTCGACAAAGTGTATCATTTCGTCCGATAAGGGTATGTTACGATGTTTCAATTCGGCGTACGCACGAGACAATTGCGCATCACAATCCGCATCGTTGCTGTTGCGCGTACAAATCTCCTTTAATTGATCAACGTTTCCACCGAGAATAGCCGTTTGCATTGTTTTGTACATTGTAGCCATTTGAAATTGACACGTGTTGAGGTGACTGGTTCTTTAAATCGCAAGCTTCTGTCCGTTACAGATCGCACTCAAACCACGACTGCGCACAGTTTATTGGGTTTCGATGGGGCGTGATATCAGCGGCTTTGCGACTTGGGTTTGTTTGCATTGTAATCGATGTATGCATTATTTGGCGAGATATCGGGCCGGATGCTACTTGCCGACGCGTACTTGTTCGATTGCCATGATTGCATTCTTTAGGTGATTTCAACTTGTTTGTCATGGTTTGAAAGAGTTTTACCTGAACAAAGAAATATCCTTACATGATCTACGGCCTATAATTAACAAAAATCAATAAAACGATAGATAACAAAAAAAGAACAATTATTCTTACCTAAGGCCTAAGATATCCGGGAATCACTAAGGTTCGGGATTCCCTGCCGGGTATAGCACTTACACACACTGTAACACTGGGCACTAAAATAACAAACGATGAATCATCATCGACGGTCTTGTTTTGATAGGATCACTATGGCTGAGCGATTGGTCAAAATTCTAAATTAAATATTAAATTTTCTAGTTAGTGCGGTTTTATAAATTCCATAAAAGCTGTTCCAATATGAATCAAAAACTGTTAAATTTATCACTTATCATACCCTCCCGTAATAATCATTCAGTGATATGCAGTATTAACTGTAAATTCTCAAAAATAATCGAATGCTAATGCAGTAAAACCATTCCGTTTTTACAAGATGTTTCGCTTTATGTAAATAGCCAGGCAAAATACATTTCATTATTAGTAACATACATGGAGAACAAGCTTACATTACACGAGCCGTTAGTAGGCGATCGTGCTAAACTTTTAAACAATCTTTTGGCCTGCGTTCATGCGGCAGTTGATCTTGTTTTTCTCCTGCAGTTGCTTCTCGTGCTTAAATGCCAGCATGTTTGCCTTGCGCTCTATCCTGCGTTCGGAGCGGTATTCTTTCAGCAACTTTTTGCGCTCCCGCTTTTCCTCGGGCGTTTCATCCTTGGGCCGGATCGAGAGTACACTTAGCGTGGAAATAACACTTCCATCGCAGAGCGATTTCGGACCGACAGGTTTTTCACTGGAAAACAATGAGATGGGAATGATTAGCTACATGGAAAGGGCAAAACGTAAGTGAAAAACGGAAATTACCTTCCTCCCTGCTCCAGCCGGGCAATGGATTTCATCGTCAGCTTACCGCCCTCTGCACCGAGCACATTTTCCGGCAGTCCCGTTTTCGGATTGATGAGAATTTTGCGTGCCTTTTTCGGTTCCTGTATCAGCTTCGGATGGTTGTAGATGTTGCTGTACGTGGAAAGGATACTTTCACAGTCCCATTTTTTCTGTTCCCCATCCTCAACCTGCATTGCGACCTCCTCCTCCTCGGAATTATCATCCTGCAGCTGCGTTAGACTGTTCCGAATAATAAAAAAAAAGTCAGTTTGTACACAACTTTAGTCCATAGCAGCTCCACCTTACCGCTCTCGGATCCATTGCTTTTCATACTCCGCATCGTATACGGCATCACGCTCGCGCTTGAATTCAGCCGCACAACGCAACAGCACATCATCGTTCGGTTCCACGTGCCCTTCGATTTCCTCACAGTCCAGTGGGCCCACCTCCGGATCGTCGTACTGTTCGAAGAACTTCTCGAAACGATCATCCAGCAGCGTAAGCTGCTCGTTACGTCGGATCACGCTGCTCGACATGGAATACTCCGTGAAGCGGGACTTAGTTTCCTCCCGCCCGTACCGATCATCAAGCGGGCCCAGCCCATCCCGCTCCTCTGTGTCCGAATAATCACCCTCCATCTCGTCCGAATCGAACTCGTGTTCGTCCCCTTCCTCATCGAAACAATCCTCACCATCGTCGTCTTCGTCACCGCCGACCCCGGGCTGCATTGCAAGCTCCATGAAATTATCCTCCAGCTGATTGTCCGGATTATTAAAGTCGAAATCTTCGTCCAGTGCAGCCACCACGTCTGGATCCCAGTCGGGACGGGGTCCGCGCGTAACTTCGGCCGCTTTCTTCATGAGGCCATCCTTTTCCTCAAACTCGGAAGCAAACACAGAGCTTGGCAGTATGATGCGCGACACTTCTTCCTCGCCATTCTCTTCCCCTGTTTCGGCTGCTGGCTTGGGGGATGGTTTCCCCGTCACCGGTTCCCAAACAACCTCATTGCGGCCCGGTTCCCGCAGATGCTGCAGGTAGTCGTAATCGTCGTCGAAGAAAATGCCAAACTTTGCCTGTTCCTTCTTACGCTTGGCAGCGTCAATCTGGAATGGGTACAAGAACATTTTAAATTAGCCTCTGAGAAGTTTGTCTCGCGTTAAAAGCACCAAATCAATTCCAAACACCTCCAGTCCGACTGATTTGGTAATTCGATTTTTAATGGATACATTTGGAGCTTTCGGAACCGAAAGGGCGTTAGGCCGCGGCTATCCATTGCTTTTATGACACAGGTTACGTTTAAGTACAAAGCAACGGTAAGATATGATTCTTGCCCGGTAATTCTCAATTTGGTTTCGGCTGCCTCAAATGACAACTATGGCGACTAATGGCCTTTACAACCGCTTCCAACTCAGGGACGGACTAATTCCGCTGTTTTTCTTCGATTTTCCCCCATTACTTCTGTCAACACTACCACTCACCTTTCCTTCGCTACCGGACGGTTACTGTTCGCGATCAAGCTCGCGTACTTTGGCGGCACTCTGACCGGTACCAGCACATGCTGAGGGGCCGTCTCGTCCACGTACAGTGGATCGTGCTGGCTTCGGTTCACCAACCGGAACGTGACCGCCGTCTTCTTGTCGATAAACTTTTTCTTTCCCTGCAAGCAAGCACGGTTGTCGGGCATTGGTTAGGATATGACGGCCAGAAACATAATTGGTATGATAAGAAGGTAAACTTCAGTTGAATATATATGCTTACCATGGTTTTTGAGGAAAAGTTGCACCTTTAACAAGCGATAAGCCCTTTGCGGGATAGAAAATACCGAAGAAAATCCGATTTTTTCTAGCACCCCGACACAAAACTCGCGTGTTTGCAATCAAGGTGTTTTAGAAAAGAAAAGGAAATGTCAAACGGGTTGACATGCAGTCGACAGACGTCAAACGTGTGTGTTGCGCAGCAGAAACTGCAACAAGAAAAAAACAACAATCAAAACACACACGCGCGAAGGAGGTGCATTGCTTGTGAAATTAATATTTATGTAAGTTTTGTGATACAAATCGTTGCCCAATAGCAGATGCGATAACCTTAAATGCATTGTAATTTTAGCATCGATCGTACAGAATGGGCGGCTGGGCGTTGGAAATCGGAAAAATGGCCCTCTACATGACCTTCCCGGTGGCAATGTTCCACTGGTTCAATCAGCCGGAATATTTCGAGAAGTGGGTGACCGACACGAGACGGCAGCTGTACCCACCGGAAAACCCACAGCATCGGGCTGAGATCGAAAAGTGCATCCGCAACGTACGGGACCGCCACGATCTGGAGCTGCTGAAGGCACTGGAAGAGATGGAGAATAAGGAAAAGAAATAATCGACTGTGCCGCTGCATCCATTCTTCGCAATGTATATAATCTGTTTTTCGTTAGAATAAAATTAAAGCTAGTAGTCGCTATGATGTTGAGCTAAATACAGTAAGTCGTTTTATGTTGAAAAATCGTGATAAAATTTTAGTAAAAAACATTAAAACCATTCTGCCCAGTGAAAATAGTGTATCAAACTTCCAACAAATTAGTTCAGCCCGGTGAAAAAGTCCAGAATGTTGATCGAATATTGTCAAAATAGCACGTGCGCGGTTTGTTTACTTGCAATCGTACTCTTGCCGGTGTTGCAGGTTTTCGTTTTGGTTGAAATTTCCTCAAAAAGTGGCCGTAAAAATGGGTGGAAGCTCGAAAAAGTTCAAAAAAGCAGAAAAATCCAAGATCAAACTAAAGGGAGCAAAACTCCCGAAAGGTGCCAATGTGACGAAAACAAACTTCAAAGTGCGCAAAATAGTCGTACCGGATCAGCTGAAGCAGCGTAATCTGACCAACGCAGCGGTACTGTCCAACAAAAACTTAACCCTGAAGGATTGCCTCGCCAAACTGAAGCTCAACAATGTGTCGTCGAAAATCGAAGGACTGCGCGGAGTGCGAGAAATCATCACGAAAATGCCGTCGGAGCTGCACCGGATGCTCAGCTCGGTGGTCAAAGACGTCACTAGCCTCTCGATCGACATTGAGCACGATGTGCGGAGGGACGCGTACAAAACGCTCGGATGCATACTGGCCGCTTGTGGGCAGTCCGTGATGGTTCCGTTCTATGAGGTGCTGTTGTCCTTTCTGCGCTGCAGCATGACCCACATTCAGTCGCGAATCCAGGAAGATTCGCTCCTGCTGCTGGATGTACTGCTTCAGTACCTGCCGGAGCTGGTTGTGGCCAACCGGGACAAGATACTGCCGCAGTTTTTGGACATGATTTCGAAGCTGAGAACGGAATCCAAACCGGGCCGCACGCTGACGATCAATCTCGACAAGCAGTCGACAAGTACGCGGTGGCGCGTGAAGGTGCTCTCGCGGTTGACGGGAATATTGAAAATTCTTATCGACAGCAAGCGGACAAAAAATGAATCAGCAGAGCCGCTAGAGGAACCTGTTTCGGTGGCGGAAGATGAAGATAATCCGTAAGAATAATGTTACATGCTCCTACGACATGGTAAAATTACTAACAACAATATTCCTTCTATTATTAGGTTTGCTTCCAAGGTACCCGATTATCAACCGGACAAAGCGGTACAAATCAATTACACGTTCGATAGAGCCAGCACATTGTTTTTGCCAATCCAAAAGCGTCACCTCTATACGACCTGCCCGATGGATGTGCTGTTCCGCAAGTCGACCGGCACGGATAAAGACCTCTCGCTGGGCGATCGGGTCGATGATGGCCGCAAGCTCAAGATGTACGTGGAGATGCTGATGCCAGTGCTGTTTGAATCCTGGCTAGAGGTCCGGCCAACCGGTACCGGTGCGGAACCGGGACAGGAGCACGCCCTAACGCAGGAAGCGGCCGTCACGCTCGAACTGCTGATGGCCATTTTCATACAGCTTTGGGATTTGACCGTTCAGTACTGCGGTGAAACAAATAACGACGATATGAAACGCTGGTTTCGGGAGGAGTACGGTGCCAAATTCTGTACCCACATTCTCGGCGGCTTCCCGTACTATCAGTCCGGCACGGAGACGAAAAGCCAACAGCCCAAGCGATCCAAAACGACGGCTCCGATTTTGAGCGAAAAAACGGTCGATGATCACTGCTATCGGCATAACTTCAACATCTGCTATTTTTACTGCTGCCTGCATGAGCAGTTCCGCGGAGGGAAAAAAAAGTCCCAACCGTACACGAAAATTGTCGAGTACGTGAAGCGGTGCGTAATGAACTGGAAGTTCCGCGGTGCCGAAGCAACGAACCTGTTGCTGCAAGTGCTGCGCTACATGCTGCTGGACACCGACTGTATGCAAGTTAATCAGGAAACGCGCACGTTGCTCCAAACGCTGCTGGAGGTGTACATAACAGCGAAGCTGCCGCAGGACATCCGCAACCGTATTTTGGTGCTGTTTTGTGACATTATCGTGGGTAGCGATTCGCTATGGCGCCGGTACGGCCAGGAGCTGTTCACGCTCTGGCTCAAGATGTTGCCCAACTTGCTGTGCAAACCGTCGATCGATATGGAGGTGCTGAAAGCGCTGCTTTGTCTGGGGCAGCGTGGCAACGTACCGTTCCTGGAGGTGCTGGAAGCGAATGCGAAGCAGATTGTGGCGAACATGGAAATGATTCGTGTAACGAATGAAGGGGAACAGGGCGAAGGCTTTGTATTGATATGTAATTTACTATTCTATGTTCGCAAACGGGAACTGATCAGAGAGTTGATCGATTTCGATGCGCAGGGACTGAAGGACGCTACGCAAAGGGAACGCTTGTGTAGTACGCTAGAACTTAAGCTAGGAATGTTACAGGAGTAAGTAATACAAAGAGCAGTAAAAATGATACGAAATTAAAAAAAATCAAAGAAATTCAAAACAACATCACGCTTTTTTATTTTACTTTTTGAATAACAAACATTTTGTTGCAGCCTGTACAACCTGGCAACACTGCCACAGCGTATACGCTAGTGATGGGAAAACGTTCCGGAACAAATTGAGTGGATCGAATCCGTTCACTCATGGAGAGGTGCGGATCCACTTTAACGGCCTTGGTACATTGTTCTTACTCGCTTGTGTAATTTCGATTTTCACTACCGTATGGCTTCCCAACTCCCAACAATTTCCCAATTCAAAATAAATTGCAGTTTTGCTAAAAGTTTTAAATGGCTATAATAACGGATATAACCGAGTTTTCTTCACGAATTGTACGAAGTAAGTAATAATGGACATTGAATTATTAAAATAAATCATAAATAACTTTTCATCATTCATATTTTGGCTGAAAAACGTGATGTTCGACTTACTTTCGAAAATTCAATATAAGTGAATGTCTTTGGAACGCATTATTCGCGTAATTTGGGGAAAGACTGTACTCGAATTGAGATGTGGAATCGTTCCCCCAGGTTCGCACGTAATGTCCCATCACTATCATCTCTACGCCAAGCGTTTGTTTACATCATCTAGCGTTTGTTGATTTGTTGTTGCCGCCGCTGTTGTTTTTGCAAGCCACCGTTTGTGGCGTGTTTTGTGGTGTTTCTGCGTTAAAAAGCGCACCAAGCGCATGCTAAAGCGATGAATCTGGAACTACTTGGTACGAGGGTAATTTAGCAGCCAAAGAACCCATTCGCTAATCATTATTTTCTCCCCCCCCCCCCCCCACCGCAACCGCCTTTTACAGAATCGTTCGGGCAAAACTATCCGGAAGAATTTGATGGCTCGCTGGACTGCATCTCGCTCGCGGTAACGTGCGCTTTCAACAAGTACGGCACCCTGCTAGCCGTTGGCTGTAACGATGGGCGCGTGGTCATCTGGGACTTTCTGACGCGCGGCATCGCCAAGATCATTTCTGCCCACGTACACCCGGTGTGCAGCTTGTGCTGGTCGCGCAATGGCCACAAGCTGCTGTCCGCCTCGACCGACAACAACGTGTGCATCTGGGACGTGCTTAGTGGCGACTGCGAGCAGAAGTATCGGTTTCCGTCGCCGATCCTGAAGGTACAGTTCCATCCGCGCAATGACAACAAGTTCCTGGTGTGTCCGATGCGCTACGCCGCTATATTGGTGGATGTAGGTGGTAAGCACGAGTGTTTGCCGCTGGATAATGATGTAAGTCGAGAAAAGCTCAAGGCTTTGAGGGCAGTCAACATGGAATTGCGGCTTTTTTGCTCTTTTTATTTTCCAGGGCGATTTAAACATTGTCGCTGCGTTTGATCGTCGCGGAGAACACATCTATACCGGTAATGCGAAAGGAAAGATTCTGGTGCTGAACGCTAACACGCTCGAAATTGTGGCCAGCTTTAAGATTGTGCTGGGAAGTTCTAGCGTTACCGCCGTTAAGAGCATAGAATTTGCCCGACGAGGAGAGTAAGTGTCTCCGTGACAGTGGGGGAAGTAGTTTAACCCTTGTTTTTCTAATCTTTGTTTTCTCCGTAGAGCGTTTCTGGTGAACACTTCCGACCGTGTCATACGCGTGTACGACTCCAAGGAGGTGGTGACGTGCGGGAAGGACGGCGAACCGGAACCGATACAGAAGCTGCAAGATCTTGTAAACAAGTACGTATACGGTTGCCATTTTCAAGCAAGCAAATAACCACTATTGATCACTGCTCTTCACTATTCGCTATAGAACCACGTGGAAAAAGTGTTGCTTTTCGGGCGACGGTGAGTACATCTGTGCCGGAAGTGCTCGTCAGCACGCCCTCTACGTCTGGGAAAAATCGATCGGCAATCTCGTTAAGATCCTGCACGGTACCAAGGGCGAGCTGCTGCTCGACGTGGTCTGGCATCCGGTGCGGCCAATCATTGCCAGCATCAGCTCCGGGCTGGTGTCGATCTGGGCCCAGAACCAGGTGGAAAACTGGTCCGCTTTTGCGCCCGATTTTAAGGAGCTGGACGAGAACGTCGAGTACGAGGAGCGAGAGTCGGAGTTTGACATTACCGACGAGGACAAATCGGTCGACCTGGCGGCGGAATCGAAACAGGACGAGGAGGTGGAGGTGGACGTCGTGTCGGCGGAGCCGATTGCCGCCTTCTGCAGCTCCGACGAGGAGTACGAGGATGAGCATGCGCTTCAGTTTCTGCCGATGGCGCCGGAGGTGGAAGACCCGGAGGATGGCTGGGGCTCGCAGGACAATGACACGCTTGGGGGAGGTGGAGGCGCTGCAGGTTTCGGTGCTTCGGTAGGAGCGCTCGGTGGTGGTGGCGGTGCCGGTAGTGGTGGAGGTGGGTCGGATTCGATGAAGGAAAACGAACCTTCGATGAAGAAGCGCAAAACGAGCCAGTACGAGATAGCACTGGACAATGCACCGATCGACGACGTGCATCCGTTGCTGCAGAACAAAACGAACAAAGACAAACAGTCGACCACGAGCAAGAAAGCAGCCGGACGTCCGCGGAAATGAACGTCGGGCTTTGGGAATAATGCCGTTGCCGAGTGTTTGTTGGTCGTGAAAATGTAAAGTGCAAAAAATGGAAAATACATCTTTTTAAATCCCAATCATCAATTGCACAGTTTGAATATCCCCTCAGCTTACGCCGATACAGAACGTATTCTGAATGTTGTTTGTTACTTAGGCCAACCTACACAAAACGATAGTGCTGAACCCGATCTAGGCCTTGGAACAGTTTCCCTTCCTGCTTTGGTTTAGAAATTGATCATTATTCTAGAATCAATTTTGCTTTAGATCCTGGACCTATTGCGAGCGTACACACGTGCCGCCCTAAACACCAAAGTCATACAAAATCATGGAAAAGTCTGCTCCATCGCGTTGCAGCGTCCACCCGACGATTACCATACCGAACCGAATAGTCGTGTTCTTTAAGCATGTGTGTGTATTGGTAGCAGCAGTTGAACTGCTTACCTGCCGTATGCTGCTGTGATACCGAGACGCATAGACAACGCATCTAGAGGACATGTGTAGCCGTGGGAAAACTTTTATGTGTCTCTTTTGCCTTGTCCTTCCCTTCATATTCTCATGAGTGAAGCATACATACCTTTCAGGTACGTTCAGGGTATAAGCTCTATCCCTTTTACGTTAATGGTGAAGATAGAATCGTGTGCTATCGGTTGTACATTCGGGTATGAGCAACCCCGTGAGCGTCGTGTGTACACTGGCATTCAACCTGATCCATAAGCTGATTATGATTCCGGATCGAATTCCGGAGCCGATTCCGATTTCGTAATCAATTCGGGAACCAACTCCAGAATCGGCTCCAGAGTCCACTCGGGAATCGGCTTTGGAGTCAAATTCGTAATCAGCTCCAGAATCAGAATCGATTCCAGTATCGTAATCGGCTCCTGAATTGATTCCGAACCCTAAAATCAGAATCGGGTGGGTCCGATTCCGAGCTCCCACCATTAGATACAATCCCACCCCGGAATAGGGGGTTGGGGTCATTGAACAGTGCCCAAACCCAAGGCTACCACTAATCCAGAACATCTATTTTTGCAATCTAAACCATAGGTCTACGATTGGATCCCGAACCTATGGAAATTCTAGGCTTGAACCCAGTCCAGTTGATCGCGGACCAGGAAATTTTTCGTGCTCTGGAACTAATACCGAAAATATTCTGAAATTTCGAAATTAGTAATTTATATCGTAATCCTTTCCTGAAACCCCTGCCAAATTTATTTTATTTTGGACAGGTTTGTAACTGATGCCTTTCTTAGCCCCAGAACTTTTATCGAACCAATCCTATGGAATTTTTTCGTTACTAGAATAGGTCTCATACCATCGGTAAGCAACAGTCAACTATGAAAGGCGTATTAGAAGGGAATAGTTCTGCAAGCAATTCAGTGTGTTGTTTAAAGGCAGCAGTAATTAAATATGTATAGCATTTCACATTGTATTTTGTGTATTTTTTGCAGTTGCTTCTTTACACATAACGTTTACAACACGGGCTGGGTTTCAACTTCAATATGAGTACACAAATGCTCTCCAAAACGGACGAGTGTAGTAGTAAGGTGTGTTATGGTGAGATTAGATTGAATTTAACACAAACACGAAACTTATGGTCGAGTGTAAGCTACTACTTCAAACCGTGGTACCTAACATCACCCGCAAACAAACCGCCAAGCGCCTATACACTTTTATCTCGACGATTAGGTTGGCGCGCTTGCACGCTCCCATTGAGGGTAATTCCAGAATTCCACCGTTTCAGAGTGTATTCATTTCCTGGCGAGCAAACTCACGCACATTGTTGTTGAGCAGCGTCATCATGAACCGTCGCCGCTGGTCTCGCTCCCTTCGGAATAGGCGTAAATACTGTTGCTAAATTCCGGCTTCGCCGGCAACTGGCTACGAATCAGTATTCGACCGAAAAGACCCGCTAAAAGAAACACAAAAGGATACGGAATGAGCGCACTTTTGCTTCATCTAAGCTAAGTGAAAACAGTGCAACTGCACATCCAGCGCAATAACCTACCAATCGTATCGATCCGGATTGACTTGTTCGCATTCCAGAAATCCTGCAAAAAGAGACAAATGTACAGAAAAAGGATCCGATTGACGGATTTAAGTTTGGTGCGCAGCAGCTCCTTGCAGCGTTCGAAATTATCGGACGCTATGATACACTCCCGTTCGTTGATCGTCACAACCGGCTCGGGAAGGGCTTCCAGCATCATCAGTAGCGCTTCGGCCGTTGTGTGTGGTGTACCGGCTGATGGATAGGTGCGAAGTAGAGCTAGTTAAGGATAATTTTAAGTCAAATTTGAAATAGAAATGCGTTACAAGAACACGTGTATAATAAAAGGATACGGAAATCATCCGTCGACCAGCTGTCCAGCCAGTCGCGTATTTCGAGCAGGTTAGCCGCATCCGACTGTCCCAGCTTCCGGTCCAGCGTGAACAGCTGAGGCGTCTGCAGTCCCATCTTGCGCAGATTGTCCACCAGGCGCCAGATTTCGCGCGGAAAGCGAAGATTACTTCCCCCCACATCGTCCCCGACCAGATCGATCAGCTTTTCCTCGTGATCTAACGAAACCAGCTCGTGGATCGCGTACATCGATACCGGCTTGTTCAGCTTCATTAGCGTATCGAGCGACACCCCGAAGCAGCTCGGCTTGTACTCGCCGAAAATGGTAATAAATATATCACGCCCGTTTTCCACGTGCAGCACCAGTATATCGAGCGGTACCTTCGAGCCGGCCTGCGCGTCTTTTAGCTTGCGCAGCATCTTGGAGGCGGCCGGTGCATTAACCAGTATGTCGATCCGAATGCTCAGACTGTTTCGGTCAGCAGTTCGCCTTTGCTGTGGCTAATGTGAATGAAATCCTCGCACACCTGGCTGTTCCGATCGTCCTTGCAGGCGAACCGGAAACGTACCGGCAGATGGCAGTTGTTCGCTACCAGCAGCTCGCGGGAGTACTTTTCATTGAACCGAATTAAGCCAAAGTCGAGATCGGTCTGTTCCACCGTAATCTGTGGTTGATTGTCGTTTTCGTACTTGTCGACAGTTTTCAGCACTTCTTCGCTTACTTTCTTCAGTTTTGCTTGGTCTTTTGCTTGGGCCTAAAATAAAAAGAATGGGTTAATTGACGAACAAAACGTCCTGCACTGCTTTCCCTAATACTTACATCGACCTTAAAGTCTGCATAAACCGGTTTGTGTCACTTTTGCGCAGCTGCATGACACTATTGTACCGCAACATCTCTATCCGCTGGCCCTTCCATAGGATGCGATCGCACCAGGCAGGCGTACGGCTCTTTTCGCTGCTGTCCCACTCATCCGTGCCGGGTTGTATTTGTAGGTGGGTGGGAAAAGAATCTTGCCCTCCTTATAGTCTCGAAAGATGCGATTTCGGCGCTTTTCCACGTACAGCTGGTCATGCTGGTACAGCTGATTGTAGTCGCGATCCTTCCGGTAACGTACTCCTGAGACACTTCCGGTCCGTCTAAACGGTAGTTTAAGTCACCGATCCAAAAATATGACTAGAAAGAAAGGAAAAAAATAACATTTTTTCTAAATCAAACAATAAACGTTGAAGAACAATGAAGCTTGCATTATAACACTATAAAAACAATTACATTCCTTATCTCTGCATCCGACATGGGTTTAGTCGTATCAGAACAAGTCCACCATTAGTGCTATTAGTTCTGATAAGCGATATGTTCGTGCAATCGCCTCTATATCAACATGGCGTTTTTATCAAATCTCTCCCAAACTGGCCCAATTTTCTTTGGCCAAACCCAAACCAAACCCCCGTGTCCCCTACTTACTGATGCTCATCGATCGACCGCATTCGAAAGCCATTGTCAAACGACATGCGCCG